>NC_090282.1:9650053-9955953 GCF_037392515.1 Haliotis asinina
AGACTCAAGCATAAGCGATTGTGATTCATCTAATCATAACAGTCAATATAAATGTCCACATAACCCATACTCAATCACTCACTCACTTATCATTATATCGCGGCTGCTCATGGTCCCGGTCAGCTGCAAGAAGAATTGCAAGGGTGGTCTCTCAGCATTAATTTCGATTTGATCAGTTCTCGGAAACAAGATACGTAATTCAAAATAATATTTATTATAGCAACATACCTACATTTCATTAGAAATTAATGTAAACACGACTGATATGTCTTTGTGTGTCACGAAGCATCAAATAAGGCATAAACGATAAGTACGACAAATTCAGTCATGAAAAGTGGCGAAGATTGCACGGGTCTAAAGATCCGTCACTCGACTTGCTACAACACTATGGCAGCAACACCTGACAAATATTGATATGAAACACGTCTGGATGGATCGTCGGGTAGGAAAGCGGATGGTCGATGGTTTCAAATTATGTCTACCTTGCCTAGTGCCCGACATGAGAGCAAACCAAGAAGTGCTCGGAGGACCCACCCATTGTATAACCGCATCATGGTGTCTCTCTGGGTTAGTGGGGCCGCGGGGTAGCCTAGTGGATAGAGCGGCCGCTTGTCACACCGAAGATCCGGTTTCGATTCCCCACATGGATACAATGTGTCAAACTCATTTCTTGTGTCTCTCATCGTGATATTGCTGGAATATTGCTGGAATATTGCTGGAATATTGCTCAAAGCGGTATAATATTAAACTTTCACACTCACACTGTGTGTAAGTAACTTATCCTGATTTAATCCAGAGTAGAACAGGCATACACACAGAAGAATGCATAGATACACAGACAGACATCAGTCAGGTCGCTGTATAAATGTAGCATTTCACCTCACCGGAATAAGTTCAAACCAGATAAGAGTGCGTTACTTGGAAGACTTCTCCCTCATTACTGGCTTCTTTCATTATGATATGTCACCAGCTTCGATCCCTTTGATCAATCACTTACTGTAATCTAGCTTTCATTTAATGTAGGCAGCCATGGGTGGAGTTGCCTTGAACAGGATTTGTTCGGTCCTACTGTAGTTCCCCCTTTCCCGTTTGTAGATTTCGATTTCGTCCATGACATTGACCTAACCATTTTTAAGCAGTTCATCGTCTCTACTTGTTCATTATATTGCTGCTGTCTTGAAGATATATAAAGGAGCTTGGTCCTAGATTATACAGTTAGGATAACTCAAGAGAGATTATTAAACGGAAGACGCCAAATGAATCCCCCACGCTTTCGTACCACGCAACGCTGCCAAAATAGTCCACTTCCGGTTATCTAATTTGCATATATGTATGATTGGTGTGTGACATGCATGTGTTTCTGTCGTCAGTTCATGCCATAGATAAACGACTGAACTACATGGAAAAGCTAAAAATGTTCGACAAATGTTTATGTTTCCTTATCCACGCTCAGCACCTTCGGGATGTGATCACACGTAGAGAGAGATGTAACATATTTCACTTTCGCACAGGACAGACTGTTGGTGACCTATTCTAGGCTGTACTATCTTAGAAGTGCACACACCATCTTGAAGCATAATCGTGTTCCAGTTTTCTATGGGAATCCCTATAACCCAACATTGATCGTATTGAAAGCGGCTCCAGGACCCACTGACTGGAAGTAGTATGTGTGTTGCTTTCAACGTGGTTAGTGCTGGTATCTAAATGCGTCTTTAGGAACGTCCGTGGAGACCATGCAGAGAGGTAAGCTGGTACACGGAGTTGCATATTGGTCCCTGAAGGTATGTCATACTCATCAGTCTGGTTTAATGACCGAAGACTGCAGGATGGATGATAGCCTGTAGCCAGTACTCACCTTGGATGGCTTCTATTTCGATTCAAGCTGTCAGTCTGTCTGTTAAATTGCCGAGTCAAGATAGTGACTAGTTTTGACTAATCATATAACGGTGACTGTGTTATAAAAGACCTAAATGGGTCAACAGAAGACACATTTGTGGCTTAACTTGACATGAATCACAAAGTGCTACTGGCAAATGGAAAGCACAAAACTGTCGAGAAGTATTCAGAGGCGCCGTAAACATAAAACGTGCACGTCTGAATTCCACGCACATGAACATTATGTTCAAGAAAAAGAATTCCCTGGCCTGTGCTATCTGTTGAATTCACCTATGCAAGCTGTTGAAGTCCCAAACTGTAAATAGAACAAATGGATCTTCCAAGTCAGACAATGCACTTATGAGACCTTGTTTCATGTTACTATGCCCAGAGTAATTCATTAGACACTGTTCCACATCTTCTGGGACCTCCCAAACGCAATGGCTACATTTAGAATGGATCCCGGTATCGAAGGTGCCCTTGGAGGCATTTAACTATAGTGTCCAAGTCTGAGTAGTGTCGTAATGATCTCATCACGCATTTTAGGACGACAAAGATTATGTCTGTAATTCACAAATGAGATACGCATGTTGTCATGAGACATCGTTATACGTTGCGCAACAATATTTCACCTGTTCTGCAACATACCTGTTAAGGGAATAGGTATGCTGTATTTAGACGTGTGCTATAACTCTGCAGGCATCACCAGTGGCACTAAGAACAAAGTACAACGTGGAATGATCTAGAAACAATTTCTAGAATGAACAGTACTGAATTCGAAACTTTTCTAGCCTTTTCTTTGGGAGATAAGGGCAGTATTAGATTTCTAGATCAGTATGATTGCAAGTGTATTTACTGTTTCTGAGAGGTGAATTTCATCATAATTTCTTGTTGTTTTTATAATTGCTTTAGTATTGTCTTGCCTCTGAATCCTGCCTCTCTATATTGTACTGTTATAGCGACATCTCTACTGAATTTGTATTGATTTGTGAACGTAGTGTTCTACGAGAGCTGGTCAAATAGTTCTAAGCCTACATAATTTCTAGACTTGTGACACCAACTAATCTTAAGAGTTTTGTTGTGAGTTATTTTACTCAATTAGATAGACTAGTTCGAAAGCAACAGGTCCTTGAAGCATATTTGGGTGTACATACGAGTACAGCAGATCTGAGATCGTCATTACCGGCATAGCGTTTTCCACGGACATCTGGTTAGATGTACAGGCGCACATGAAGAGGATGCACGCGCACAACACATCCTGACATTCGCAACTCGGTCATCTGCAGGATGATTATTTACAGGTGTTAGAATATGATTACACGATGCCATTTAGGAAGTGGTCAAATACAACATATGTCATATTTGGGATTTCACTTCCTCAGTAAAGTACAAATTCTAGTACTTTTTTGGTTGAGTCCCATTCGGGATTCGAACCCGCACCCTCAGAGTCAGGCACTTTAATCGCCAGCACACAAAGTCAGACGCCTAACCCGCTCAGCCACCGTGACGTCCAATGGAAGTCGGCCAAAAAAATTCTGATCTTAGTTAGGATCTCAGGCAGTTATTGCGTCCGTCGACTTCGGGGAGTTTCTGGGACGCCAGCGTAGTTTCATCACCACCACGCATGGTAGTGCTTTCTCAACCTCCAGTCGTTTCCCGCCCGATGTCGGTCGTTACAATTCCGGATCACTCGTCGATTCAGCAGATGGATCAGCACTCTTTTACCGCTTAAAATACGCTTCGATCGTCTGCACGAGGTCGTGATGTCGACATCATACCAACGTATGGTGTACCACATTCGACTGTTGCGCCTAGCTTACCAGTTTCATGGGTTCCAGGATCAGAGGCAGTTACGTCACATCCCATGGACTTCAATGATTTTGCATTGCGAGTTGCTGCGGCACTTCGGCGTCAGGATCTCGTCTCGTTGCCTGTAACCATGTCACAGACTACAGCGTCTCATGAGTTGGCAAGACTTCGGCGATCGGCTACACCATCTCCGTCATCAGACGGTTCTTTGAATTCTGATGGGAGTTTTGATGCGGTTGATACGTCCTCACTGCTGGCGTCCTCGAGTTTGGCGATTTGGGTTCGATTCCGTTCCCTCCTAGGCCATGCATTTCTCAGTTGTTACTTCGTTGGATGCAGCATTCACCAATTTGAGGAAGATTAAGGGTGCTTTTACGTCGGCTCGTTTCAACCTGTCTGCGGCACATGTCCATGGGTTCTCGTCGTTGATCACATCCCCACCAGTTGATGATGATATTTCACTTCTGGGTTCGAAGCAGAGGTCCTATTCTCCCTGTATGGTAGAAGACCGAGAGCTGAGTCACTTGGATGGGACGATTAGGAAGATTTTGGCACCCTTGAACATGGCACTCACGACTTCTGAGGGAGTAACCTTGGCACCAACACGTTTATATCAGGACAGCGATGGGTTTGATACAGGAACAATTCAACTGTATTTTGGAGCTGATTGCACATTGCCTTTCGTATTTGACAACCAGTCAAATTACAATTCCATTATACACGACGCAATGGTTGTTTTCAATTTGTTGTCAAGCGATGGTGTGTGGGGGGAGCACATTTGATAGTGAGAAAGGACGGCAACAGTGAGCATCATCTTCTTGTGTGACGTGGTTTTCACGCTGTGTGTACATCTGTGTTGAGTTATGTCTTGCTGTTGACACAGTATGTTGACAAAGTCCAGCTTTGGGACTTGGTGAAGATCAGAAAGAAACATATGACCGTGTGCATCACGTGACAAACTTACGCTTTTGTGACTTTGAACTCGGCTCACTGGTTCGCGGATGGGCTGATTAATTTCCAAAGAGCTTTTATAAAACCATACAAGAAGTAAAACTATCAGAAAAACATCCGATGTATAACAATGCAGACTTGAACTGCTCACTGCATATCACAATTCAATGCTTTTTTCCAGCAAACATTCGGACAGAACTTTTCAGAAAAGTCATGTAGTCGAATTTGAGAAAGATTTGCGGGAGGGGGGATATTCTGGTCTCGTTAACTTTCAGGCTGGAATGGCCCACATTCTAACTTATGATTTAATTAATGTAAATCATTTTTTCGAAAGAAGTGAAATCAATATTTTCATACGCCACTCCACGAGCTGTGACCCCACTGTGCAATGTAGAGTTAACAAAAAATAACAAAATCCCCGTAAGCAAACAAAGTACGCAAGACATCTTTGAGACTGATCTAAGTAAATGTAAATAGAGCACTATTGACCCATGTGTATGGAAAGGAGCTAACCAATATAGGCATGAGATAGCAGTGAGCTATTTTGTAAAAGCTTACATAATCTTAACTAGAAGCATGTGGTTTCATTTGGTTACCGATGTAGCCTTTTATTAGCCATTATTAATGGAGTCGCCGTAAAACACTCAAATAGAATATCCAAAGAATCTGGCCACATTATTAATGCACCATATTCTCTAGTCTCCACATGCAGGCTTCCTATGATAAATAGATTTGATACATACGTCAGTATGCACAGTGCTAATCGCAAACATAATTCATGAATACCCCATTGATTAAACTTAAGAAAGATAACATGTCAAGTTTTAATGTATTTTTTTTATTATTGCTTTGCCGTAAATATCAGAAGCTACAAGGCACAAGTCGAGGTTATTATACACTGGGACATACATTAGAAAGGAAATCAAATTAGTCCATATTTTATTGAAATACTGGCTTTAACAATGTTGGCAGTGGCTGTCGGGTGCAGTTAATTACTATTGGTGTTATTTAGGAGATTTCTCCCGAAACATTGTACAGCAATGACAATTTTGTTTTTTGCTAATTTTTCAAGTCCAATACAACTGGTATCTCGCTATAGTCTCATGCATGACTGGGCAACAAGGTTTCATTACGATTAGGTATTATGATTTATTATATTATCTAGCACGGTCGCCAATTCAGTCTCCGAACTGGATGTTGCAATAAACAGAAGGGGGTGATAATGTTTGTTTAAAATATATGTAAGAATCCGCAGGGAGCTGTTCGTGTGATTGGACATTCGACAGTATACTGTGTAGGTTCTGCCCCAGTACGACCAAATCAGAAACGCAAGCTGCAGTCAATCAGAAAGGTGATACAAAGATCACCATGTGAATTTAAGCAGCGAACATAACCTGGCGCTCTGGCAATAGTTCCCAAGCCATTCTATGTGTTCATTCCTATCGGCGGGGTGGTAGCTTGGTGAGTGAAGCATTTGCTCGTCATGCCAGAGATCCGGGCTTGATTTTCTACATGAGTACAGTGCGTGAAGTGCATTTCTCTTGTCTCCACGCCATGGTATTGCTTGACTATTGCTATCAACCGTATTCACGCGCTGAACTGAGTTCACCTGATGGTTCTCTTTCTCATTCCAGGATATCGTCGGTAAGAGTGGCCCTGACAATGTAACAGTGTCTTTGGAAGGTAAATAGCAGCTTCCATATGAATGTCATGGGGTCTGCGAGAATATCCTTTTTACTGTAGTTTGATATATTACAGTTATCATGTCGTTGACAAGATCTGCTATACCCTCCCCCGATCACGACTACTGTTATTTGTTGTTCCTACCGCATATATATTTACAGCTCAGATGGAATCCAGTGGTTTTCAAGAAGAAAATGTCTTAAACTGGAAGCAGCCTCAGTAATCACAGAACTAACTGGTTGTGGTGGATCGGAACCATCCGTCAACTTTCAATACACTAAGTCGCAGGTATTTCTATATTTTATCTGTTTGTGCTTGCACAGGTGGTGTGACTTTGAATCGACAAAAGTCCCCGCGTTTATTGAACACAGTGCTGAAATTTGATCTCGTGATTAACTTCACTTGTTGAGCAGAAATATCAACATAGGCACGAGAGAACTCAGGAATGGTTTAACAACATGCAGTTTACCGTCCTGTCGAGTGTAACTCCTACATCGGCAAAATTTAGGATCCATCGCGAATGACCCAATGTATTAAGTGTACAGTTTTATGACCGCTTCTGTGTGCTTTCTGGAGTCAAGAGGAACATTACAGAACACCGTACATAACGCATTTACAGTATGTGGTCATGTTTTGTAACTGCAAAGAAGGATTGCCCATCGTGTTCATCGCGTGTAGATCGCACCATGACATGTTATTTCGCGATATGGCATGTGTCTTGTTATAAACGGTAGATCATTTTGTGGTATTTTCGTACAGACGCTAGATCTTTCTCATGTTTCATCTCAAGTTGTAACGTCTGTTTCTCAGGGCTAAATCTTCCTATAACATATTCCATATTTACGATGGCTCTTACAATATTATGTACTGATATCGACAGTGGATCTTACAATGGTATGTTTCCAGCCATGGATAGATCTTACATTGCCAGGTTGCATATTAAAGGTGGATCTTACAAAGACAACTCTCAAGACTCACTTTTTACGTGAAGCATTGCCTGAGCGCTCGTTTTCCTTCTTGCCTTTGCTTTGAGCAAAATATTCATTTTGGAATGGCGCTATATAAATGTAGATTTCTAATGTTACTATTACATGTTTGTTATCATGGGAACATCTTAGGATGGAATGTTTCCTGCAGGTACATTCAACCGTGTTTATGAACCACTGTCAAATACTGATGACACCAGGTGATACGAAGAGGTCTGTGATGCATGTGTAACATTACATAGTATATATTTACCAAAATTTGATCAATGTCCAACTTTCATTAAGATTAAAAAATTCATGCAATGTAATAATACTAGTATTCTGTTAAAAACTGTTCGGTTTATTAAGCATGTCCTCATGATCAGATCATTTGTTTTGTTTTAAAAAGTGTAAATTTGTATATCGCCTTGTCTAAAATACAATTCTCTATACTATTGTAAGTGGACCGATATCGCACTTACAGAAAATAAATTCAATTCAATTCAGCACATGCAAGCGCAGGTTAAGCGTTTCGTCACACAGAAATAGAAACATAACAGCATCAATGTGAGTGACTTTATCGGATACAATTCGGCCAAAACATCAAATTTCGAAATAGCGGCCAGATACCCACCATAAAACACGTTGAAAGTTCTGCTAAGACCGTGACAGATGTAATCCTGTTAAAATACATGTAGTTTTTGAGCAAAAGTCTTAATTTGAAATCTTGATAGAATAAACATGTTCGATTGTTCGCTAAAAGTTGTAAAATAAAACGTGGAACCAAAGTCTGGATCAGCGCAACTAATGTTCGACGTAAAAGGAAGTTTAGATGATTAAAGTCGCTCCTCTTGTCACATAGCCTTGTGGGTGTCTTCTTTAATTCTGACTCTGTGTGCCCGGAATAAATGTCAAAAGTGACTAATTGAGTTTTACAATAAATCAAATTTATAGGCTCTCAATCTTTTGTTTGTAGCAGTTTCGGATCTAAATATTTGTGATGATTTAGTTCGTCGTTGCCTTGGTATGTATCATATTTGCATTATGAAACGTACTGAAATGTCTTAACATGAAATTATAAATTCATCTTTTTATTCGGAACTGATGTCTGTCATCAGTCAATGTTCACCAGCGCCTAAATTTGATTCAGGTCATTCCTGATTTTGCTAGATATGATAATCGGCCAAATGACGACTTAGGTAAAAAAGATGTCCACTTTAAATAACTAGACTCAAATGTGGTAAAATACCAAGGGGATTTTGAAAGCTCAATAGCTCTTTGAAAAGACAAAGGATTCTTTTTCCTGGAACTCTTGGACTCTTAACAGCGTGCGCCCCCAAGGACATCTTTCCACCAAACGTGCGTCAAAGCAAAATCAATGACGACTCCGTGAAAAAGTAAACAATCAGCAAATTAACTGGAGTATTTTCGAGTCCTTCATACATCGGTTATATATATTGACGTCAGTGCCTGGCTGCCCGACTATGGAATACAAACGTAAGCCAAGCTTGGTATGTGTGCAATCTAGTCGCTTATATTTACATTTTTGTTCTTGAAGCATAGTGTCAATGTCACAGAAGATGGAGAGTCGGGATTCACTTTCATAGCCCTGTGGCTAATGTCAGTGACGCACGTTTCTAAATGTATGCCGATACGCACGTAAACAAAATAGGACACTCTTAAAAATATTTTTGAAAAATAAAAAAAACCAACAAATAACACAAAAACAAAATAATAACGGAATAATTGTTTTTGGAAGTTCATGTCGGTAAGTTCTGATAGCTGTTGTCATCAAGACAATTCCCATGTTTGAATCCCGTTAATCATGCCGTGATCGTTGTGTACTGTGCCACACCCCAAAATGGGTTTGTAAACGTTTCTCGTTAAAAATGAAGACGATACATGAAAAGTGCGTGCAGAAATAAGGTTTCCCTTGTCATGCACGTGCAGGGTGTCGGAAACTTTAGTAGGCACATCGACCATTAAAGGCCAAACCAAACCCATCATTAATTTTCACAACGAAATAAACTACGTAAAGGAAGATAGCAAATGCCAAAATTGAATGCTAATGAGAGAACTATCGCCATTGGATGTTTGGGAGCAAGGAAGTCCCAGACACTTCGGCGTCACCACTGCACCATATCTCGATTATAACATCATGGTATATCCGCTTCAGTCTGACCCCAAATCGTTTAAAAAATGGAAGACCAAAAGTGATCACTCCTGCCCAGGAACGATCCATCTTTCACCCACGTCGCTGATTTGCTACAGCCACAGGCACTACAGGACAGAACGGCTGGTCTTCGATGAATTTCCAACCAAAGCATCATAAGCGAGATTTCTTCTCCTCTTACGTAGACATTTGTCCGGTATTATCGCCTTGCAAATCCGTTCAGAAGGTTTTGGAGCAAGCAGCATATGTTATATTGGGGATTTACAGTTTCTTAGTAAAGTACAGATTCTAGTAAATCTGCTGGGTTGAGTCCCTTTCGGGATTCGAATCCAAACCCACAGAGTCAGTCACTTAAGTTCCAGTAGACGAAGTCAGCCGACTATCCTGCTCAACTAACGCGATGTCCACAAAATAAGATGGCACTGGGTTATTATTTAATAATTAACCCACTGCACATGAACATGCAAACCACCACTTTTGAGATATTTTGTGAGGGACCTGCTTTACATGAGCATCCCTGTATGCTAGGATATGATCCCTCGTTTGGTCCAATTTCTATTTTTGTAATGCCCCTAATTAATGGACATGTTTATATATCAGCTACAATCAGTAGTAACAGTTTATATGCCATGTATGTCCACAACAGTGGCATGTTTTCTCCTTTTACTGGCTGTACAGTTGTGATGACAGTCACAATCGTTTCCATGGCCCATCAATTCTTACTGCACATTTATTTCTTGCTGGTTTAAACTAGTGCATTTGGCCACCACTCTTCCAAGACGTTGGGCTTCTTTTACGTCTCTCCCATATTTTCGGCATTTTGTGGCCATAATTTATTCTGTCCGCTCAAATCTCACCCGTTGCATGCCAATTCATATTCGGTATAATTCATTTTGCCTTGATTATTTGGCACAGTGTAACTGTAAACTGACAAATATTTCACACATGAAACAGACACGCCACTACCTAAATGATCAATGAATTCATACATTCAACTTCGATTACCAGGATAAAGACGTACAAGCGAAATTAAACAGAAAAACACGGACATTGGCAAATTACATTGTCTTGGAAACTGATGGACAGGTCGATGTAAACTTAAGTGGTGTATGTGCCATCCATCTAATGAAAATTTGTGACTATAACACTAGATTTGACTTGGATCGATATTGTCGCTGTAATCTTTTGACTGCTGAAGGCTTCGTAGAAAGACAGGATATTGATTACGTAATGTGTACGTTTCAGACTGAGCTGTTGAAGGCACAATCTTCCTTGTCAATATCTGTCAAGAAAGTCAGAACCAAGAGTCTTGCATTTGTGTAGGAATGGTATTTACGCAAAGAATCTTCGCCGAGAGAGCCTAGAATATATGCAGACCTTTCACTGCATCCACAAATGATGACAGGTGAAAGGCGTTTAACCCTTCGTTCAAATTTATTGCACATATTTAGAGACGTCATTGGTTCAGTTTACTTGACTCTGAAGACATCAGTTTCGGCGTTCCTCGGAAACTGCTGCAGGAACCTCACATACATTGAATATTGAACCCAAAATCACTCGGCAAGACTGTAATGATTCTTGTGATTATTTTTTCTGTGATGAAAAATCTCCAAAATGTGGCCTGACCAACCCATCCCGCTTGTCGCATCTTAAGTCAACCATGGGTTACTAAAGATCGGTTCTAAGCCGGGGGATACCCTACTTAAACATGATGTACCGACTCCGAGTCTTTGTTTAGCCGCTTCAAGAGCCAAATCGTAAAGTGCCAAAGAGGGAAGCAACGGCTGTTGATGTATTTTGGTCCGGCCTGGCCGGGCATCGAACCATCGACCCCCCGCTCTTCAGTCTGACACGCTTTCCACAAGACCACAGACACGCCCAGTGTGACGCACAAACAATGTTTGCCAGACACGACACAGCTAAGTTGTTTCCTTCCAGATAAACCAATATGTTGAATTTAGAATATGACTGTGATTATAATTAAGTCTGGCATGATTGAGTTAAGACATTACTTCTTTCTATTGGGCTGCCCTCCAGCTTGAGGTAACATCTTTGCCGACTAAAATAGAAGAAACCATAGACATGATGTGATTACCACGACCCCGTGTTTCAGTGTGTAAATGCCACACGTGTCGACTCAGGAAATATATGTTTTACTGTCCTGAATCTAAAACAGATGACACTGTAATGAAAAAGCAAGGGTCACGCCAGTTGTAGGGTGAGAAATTGGTAACAATACACATCCTATGTTATATCGCGGTATATGTAATCTCAAACAGGCGTCTTGCACTTGACAAAACAGGATACGCTGAAATGATTACATTTGGGCCTACGTTTAAACTCATTTGCAATATTCATGATAGTCCCTCTGATATTGCCGCGTCCGTGCATTTGTTTATATCCCATTAATACTTGTCAGCCCCAAGACTTTTGTAATGTGCAGTGTGACATACCTTTTTGTTGTTCCAGCTAGGGTGCATGCATGTAGCAGTTGTACTGTAAGTCCTCATGGTCCCTAGTATGGTGATCTGCATTTACTTGCTGGTGATCTATAGCCGATTTATATTTTGTATTGTTTTCTATAATAATATCGTTTTATGATCACCTGCTAGTTTTTCCTTCTCTGCGATACTGATTTTCACTACTCTTCGTCAAGAGTTTTTTGTTTGTTTTTTATTTAGAATTTTCTTGATGATACCTGATTGTTCTCGTCACGATATGGCTGAAATATTGCCGATGTTCGATAAATATTAACTCACTCACGTACTCACCCTACTCAAACATTGAGCACGTACAATGTCTTAACGTCTTTCGCTGTAAAGTGGCCTTCGATCGAACCCTCGATCTACAGATGCTCTTTCCACTAATACTGGCAACTTGTCCTGAAGTTGAATGTCACTCTCGGATGTATGCATAGCATAAGTTGTTCGCTGTCCCGAGGGGTCATGGGCTGTACTCTCGATGTATGTTCCCTGAGCCCGATGGGTACATCAACCCATAGGCTCCGAGAGACCAGTGAACAACGTATTTTTCTTACCGAACACCTCAATGTATTTTGAACTCTTTGGAGTATGGGTATCGGATCGTACACTTCAGCCAGCCTATGTGAATCAAACGATTCGAATCTTGCGTTTTGCTGGGTTTTTTTTCCAGCAGGTTTTGTCTTAGTAACGTCACTGCGGCGTAATTCCCCTTCGTGGTGTTCACGTGGACTACATTTGAACGTTGTGTGAAAACGTATTGATTGGATTTCGAGGCAAATCTTTTCGTAGCCATCGCGAACATTTTGCAGACGACACAAGAAAATCAATTTTAGAATTATCTCCCTTGCACCCATTTCCATTCGCAAAACATCGGTGATTTCCCTGCATCATGCGTGATTCAATGTTATTCGAGATAAAGAAGTACCACCACGAAGTACCGAATGAGTTGGCATTGGCAGTGGGGTACACTGAAAGTAATAGAAGAGCGTATAGCCAATCAGAAAATAACATTTATGTGTGAGGTAAGATAACAATACATATGATTCATAGTTTACGTGCACTGTGCACCCGTCTACATAAATACCGTCATAGTAGTCCTTTCAATAGCGCGATTCCAGGATGCACGTCTTGCCCAAAGCACAATTACTACCCCGGATAACCAAGTTGCTCGATCGCTAGAAGGTTAATAGCCACATGACTTTAAACCGGGTACCGGGTGAACAGTGACAAAGTCACTTGCCTAAAGTGAGACCACATGTATCACATGCGCTTCCTTGTGGGGCAGGACAAGAAAGCCTTAGAAACTGGTAACCCATCCAACGGCTCTCCGCGCCTAACGTAGCTCAAAATCAACTGATCTGTGACCTGAGTTCTCTAAACAGGACCACTCGCCACAACATGAACCCGAAAGTAATTTAGCCCAAACGTTGATACTGTGCATGAAGCCAGGCGATGGCGCTTCCCGTCGATCTGTTCTTGGTAGCTGACAGAGGTTTTGTAAAACCAATACTCTCTTACTCAGTAATTGATTCATAATCGCTGAATTTCAAAGGGATTTTTATATTGTCTCTCAACCATTTGTTGTTATTCGCAGGCATGACAAACGAAATTGCGACATTTTGCATCATTCCAGCGATAATGACACATGCTAATCTTGTTGGAAGCAGAATGATTTAATGACAAGATTAGGTTGACTATAGTAATTTAATCTTTCAGCATTTCGGTGAACACAACGCTCACCCAATTTAAACTATTGAGTAACATGGTGTGATGTGTCATGAGACTCAATCTTTCAGGACATGCACGCAAACGATGTCCCTTTCACTCGATAAAGTCTACTCTGAGCTTCGAGGCCTGCCTCCAACTGTCGAAGCACTGGTATGTGGAAAATGTCCGATAAAATTGTGTGCACGTACATGCCATGGAGGGTTTAGCTCTTGACTTTAGTCATTGTCATCCTTAAAATCCCACCTTTCACTCCAAACTTTGAACCAAAAGGAGAGGATTCCTGGAGGAATGGTCGTCGTCGAATCACGAGTACCCGTGGAAACGCTGGGCGTCTGCTCCAGGGAGTAAGACAGAGCATACAGTTCCCCTCATATTAAGTCAGACACACTGACTGTCACGTCTGTAGATAGACAAGATAGACAGTTTCCAGATTTACGAACAAACGTACCAAAGAGTAAACATGGCACTGTTTGAAATGACGTCTTTGTAAATAGCAATGCACTGATGGAGTATCAACTTTGTGTAACATTTGGCAAATGGTATCAAATTCAAATGTATTTGTAGACCAATACCCATCAACACAAATTTCACATTTTCCCCGGAATAATCATCTCTGCAACATCTTGATTCACCTCAGAGGAATATTTCGACAATTTGGCCGAAAGGAAATGAGGACAGGTGAAATTTGACATATACATAGCTGAATAATGTGTTTGATTTAACAGTTAATTTTCCTTTTACATTAAATTTAACCATGAATGCTTAGATAATTTAGGAAATTCCGTATAAGATCACTCATTAAAAAATTAGACTGCCTCAGAAATGCCAAGCAGACAGGTATTGTTAAACTGTATCAGGGATGTGATTATTTATACGATGTGACGTAACATCGTTACCAGTCGGGCGTGGTTAGTTAAGCAGCCTGGAAACACCAGGCATTGTATTGGTTTATCTGGAGACCGCGAAGGTTTTGTCGAATCATAATCTTTGGGGACAGGTTGTATATCATGCAGATGCTGTTGTGTTCTAAAAGAAAATATGTCGACTGGCTATTGATTCTAAAATATACATGATGCCGTCAGAATGTTAAATCGACTGTGTTTTTTAGACAGTTCTTGTGGCTAGAGGAATGAAGGCCGCTGTATCTCTATATCCCTTACTCACATGCACATATATCTGATGCAATAAACATAATCTGTCAATGGTTAATCTTGCCCGTCACCAACAATAATAACGACGGCAGTATATAAATCTATTCTTCCAGAAATTATTGAACCTGTCACTCACAGAGTCAGTGCTGACAATGATGAGCGCCGTATTTTGTAGAATATTGCTTTTATACATAGAGAAGCTCACTTTACAGAATGTTTTCACAGAGTCCATGAAAACGCAATTTCCGGTGCGAACCATGCATACGTTTTTTGCCATATGATGAATACATGACTGTTCGCGAATATTTATTTAACATACTTTTTTTCTGTACAATATACATATCTATGACCATTAATGTATTCCGTTTCCACTTAAGTCCCGTGCTGCTGTTGACTGATGGCTTGTCGCGAATCAGAGGTCATATCAAATTATATGACCGTGATTGATACACATGATATAGTCGGCGTCGTGCAAGCTTAGTGCCATGTCAGGTCGACATTCGTCCGACCTTCTTTGAACCTCACTGCGTTGGAATTGTGAGCATTGTGTAACAGAAACCCTACAGAACCCTTGCTTGGGTGAAGTTGGCTGACCTGAAACGTTAAACGAGTCATTCTCAAAAGATGCAGCTTTTTCACGTATCAGGATTCAATCTTCAATATAACCGTCAAATTTTATCAATTATGTTATAAATCTGATTTCTCCTTCATTAGCTATATCTAATCTATCTTGAGAATTTCTATGACAGACAAAATTACCAAATACTTTTTATTTTATTCCTTTTTGCAACAAAGGATAATATGCATTTTGTCATGTATCCGGTTGCAGAAACCTAACATCAGGTGTCTGCTGTGCTATAAATTTCATTTGAGAAAATATTGTTTCTGGAGTAGTTGAACGGACAGACCTTTTCCCCATTCCTGGCAGATGTGTGTGATTTTCAAGCTGAATTTTGAAGTAACAAACAATCTTTTTCTCTTTCATACAAGAAAATTGTCTTTCCTGTAACAGTTCCATAAAAGTATCAAATAATCAGCGATCTCTCATCTTGTGAAAGTGGAACTCCCTATCATGCTCATTAACAACTTCTGGCTGAGAGTGATAAACATGTGGCGTTAAGTTCAAGACAAAACTTTTAAAGAAAATCAAGTAGGAAAGGTAAACATTTGCAAGTATTTTGTATGGGTGTCTTTTAAGTAACATCATTTAACAAAAGAAACAAACAATTTTCCAAAAATATGTGTTTCTCTTTGCATTTGGAACCATAATTACAACACAACGATTTTGTCTGAAATGAGATAATTAATATTAGTCATTATTTTTTTCTGAATTTACTTTTGCAATTTGTCTCTCAAATAACAGTCTTTTCTGTAACAGCTATTTTGTTATTGGAAAGACCATCAATGTTACTTCAAAGAACAATATCTTGATTAGTCACATATTCTTTTTATTTTAATGTCAAAGTCATTAACAGCTTAATTGTGATAAAGATCCAAGGTGTATATATGCAGAAACTGATCATGAAACATGTTTTACACTTTCTTTTCTGAATGCAGCTATATTTATTTTTGTAAAAGGTTGTTACTGGAGAGACAAGTTATGTAACTGCAAAGACAATTCAATCCAAATTTGAAAATGCCCAATATATCTAGAAGGTCTTTGTTCGTCTAGATTTACTGTGTCCTTACATTAGGACCAATAAGTTTATATTTGAAGTAACAATTGATATTTTCCTTAACAATTTGTAAGTTTCATACCTTTCAAAAATACCTGTTATTTAAAGGACTTATGTTGTTACTGCAAAGTTTGTATATACATGATGTTTCATTTTTGTTTTTCTTTCCTGATGTATTCAGATATGCATTAAGATATGAGACAAAATCACCTTATGCTTACCACAGAAGTCTGTTCTTGAAACTTTGCATGCTTATATCTATTTTAAAGACTGTTATTTGAAAGACAGTGTGTGACTGATTATACTAATCATGACGCTGTAATAATCAGTCTGCAAAAACAATCAACGCGTTCAACATGCAGTTTCCTAAATAAAGTTAATTGGTATTAATCTAAAACAAAAAGTCAGTGAAGCATTCATTTCTGTATATTTTTCAGAACTGGCAAAATTGGTATGACAAATACAGAGATTAATTTTGTTGAATTATTTGTTACTTAGACAGCTCGAGGCAGATGATCGAAACTTTTATACTTTATTAGCACCAAGCCTTTTTAACAGTTTGAGGCAGATGATCTAAACTTGGATTCCTTTGTTAGTTGTAAACCTGTTCTACAGTTTGAGGATGGTGATCCAAACTTTGATACATTTGTTACTTGTAAACCTGTTTGACAGTTTCATAAATTCATAACAAATACTGTCAAACTTCTCATTATTTTTTTCTGAGTTCTTAAGAAACAAATTTCAAGATAGTATCTACTACATTAATTGGTGTTTATTTAAAGCACGAAATCTATAGTTTTTTCATTCTTCTTTGTCTTCCATTAACTTGTTCTGAAATGTCTTTCCAGTAACACTGACATGCCTGTAGGCTAACAAATAGGCAAAGTTCTACCATATAGACTATATATTTTGGTCTACAAGTATGGTAAAGACAATACTTTTAGAAACTGATTGATATGAACCTAGCTTATCATCAGTGCCACGAATATATTCTTATCCTAACTAAATATACAATCGAAATGTCTTCTCTGTAACAAACACGTCATTGTTAGTCACTTTATTTGAAGATATGGATATAACATTTAACACTTACTATACTTCTGAGGGTAACACGCAAAGAACTCTTTCTTTCATTACAGATAGATCAAAGATTTTTGTCACAATTACATAGTTTTTCAAATTTATTTCACATATTTTCTTTCCAATAACACAGAGTGTCTTTGGCATAACGATACTGTCTTTCATATAATAGGACTTGAAAATAAATGTTTTATGATCTGACGAATAAGACATTGTCAGACATCAATCAGAAATATCGAAATATTCTCTTCAAATCACCTTTAGTGCAATATTTTTTATGACAGACAGTTGAGGGGATATCAAGAACAATAGTACCAGCAGATTTCACTTTTTCATCTGACACAGTGCAGAACAGGTCTATTTCATAAATTTGCAATCATAGAACTGAATTTGTAAGTGTGTGTAAAAAATAACAGGTAAGGTACGGCAATATCTTTAGGTATCAATGTATTTTTTAAGAAAAATAGAAGTATTAATGTTGTTACAAGGTAGACATTGTGGCTTGGACCTAATTAGTTTAATTAGTCTTCATGACAATACCGAACATAATTAAGCCTCAGTTTGCCATTTGTGAAAATAGTGATTGATTATTATGTATTTGAATTATGTTGCCTTTTGTACATCAAATAGCTACAACTTTTGAGAATGACTCAAACACAAAATATTCCTTCACTTCCCCGTCAATTTGTAATTTTGATACGAACAAATAATCTTTCAAATAGGCTTGCATACATGCTTAAACGTACCAGTGAACCATCAATACCGTTAAATTCTCTGTACTAAATGACAGGTAAGGAATTGACAAGATTGAGGACAACAAGGTCCATGTGATGCTAACCATCCTTCACGAGTTATCTTATTGCCAATTGTTTTTGGCAGCTAAGGGTTTCGTACCTGCCAGTTTGATGAGTGAAGCTGGAACACTAAACGAGTTTGCTGACTGGAATACAACTTTCGGACACTCTGGGTACTGCGGGCGACTGGAGTGTTGGAAGCATCTTCAAACTTCCCGAGAGAGGTTTTAGATATGTTTGATGGTGCAGCAATTCCTTTGAGAAGATCCATTTGCTATGTTGATAATCCTTTGCATTCAGGAAATTTATGACTCTTAAACGTGTAGCCACTGAAGTCATATGTTTCCGCTGTTTCCTTAGGAAAAGATATGGAAATCTGATCCACAACTGTTACCGTATTTAAAAGACATATAGAATACGCGCCATATATTTCAAATTCTGTCCATGATCCAAAACAGATTTCCATTGCCGACGTTAAATCTCACTGAATCATTATTGAATTATATTGGAAATATAGTCACCACCCATGCGCGAGTATATTTACTTTTGCTCAAAATGAATGTCAATGGATACTATTTTTTGCATTCGTACTGAACTGATCGAATTCCTGTAATTATGAAGCGAAGAATCCTGCTCTTTTGCGTTGCCTTGAGCATCAGACTGGATTAATTCTTATGGTCAGAAATCTTCCCCAGAATTTATCCAACCTGAGTTTTTATTTTCGTAAGAGTAGCTCTGTCACTACCTTGCAATATTTTTGCAACGAAAGATATTGATTTCTAATTATTCGAGAAGACTAGCCGATATGGCACAGGCGTCCAAGCAGGCACAACCGTAGTTGCATTAGCCCTGTTTACTCAGAACCAATTGGTAGTTGTAGGGATGATAGGCAGAACACGGGTATTACTGTCCAAGTCTTGCCGTGACACTGTAATGTAAACCTATTTGACTTTAAGAGGAACGGAAGGTCTGGAATTGAATACAACCAGTGTCTAGTCAATATTATGTGCACACCACTAATTGGGATAACTTCTTTGCACCCAGGAGTGTGAAGATATTCGTAATTGTTAAATCATCAGCTTCGTGAAATCTGCTTCAAGCTCTTCAGCTATATTATTTCCAGTGCACCAGAACTTCTGTTGGTTGTGAATACCAGTTTCGTACTTCACATCCCAATGTGACGTGCACGGTATTGACTGAAGCAGTCAGAAAAGTCAATTACTTTACTAGTGACATCATATGTTATGAATATTATTTCTCTTGTTTTATTAGTTACATATAAGCAGACTATTCCTGCCGACAGTGACGGACTTGACACGCTGTGGCAGAAACTTATATATTTGAATGATTAATAGTTAATGTCATCAAATTAAGAGGCGATCGTTTCGCAACACTTGTGAGTTTTGTACCACACTGACAAGTGATGACAGGGCTCCCGCGGACGAAAGCTGTCAATACACAATTGTTTTGAAGACCGTGGTCAAATCTAGTAAAATGTTCTGTTTATGATTACGTGAGTGTTTGTGTGTGAGAGAGAGAGAGAGGAGAGAGAGGGAGAGAGACAGAGTGAGAGAGTGATCGAGAGATGAGAGTGAGAGAGAGAGAGGAGAGAGAAAGTGTGAGAGAGAGGAGAGGGGGAAGAGAGGGGAGGGAGAGAGGAAGAGAGAGAGAATCTTATGTTTATAATATTCCCACTTTGTTTAATGAATTAAAAACTATTGGTTGAACAAACTAAAAACTATAAATATGTGCAAGGGATGAACTGAATATTTATATAAATATTAATGAAATTCATTTTTGAGAAGAGAAATGTGTTCATACACACACACACACACACACACACACACACACACACACACACACAGCGGAACGTGTTCAGCAATCTAAGCGTTAAATTCGATATTAGAAACCCCGAGCGATGGTTTAGTGCACGCACAGGATGTTTCTGCACCTTTCACGAGTGGAGACAGTGCATGTGAATGAGAGACAAACATGTTGCGAAAGAAACAGGACCTCGTTCCTCAAGACGATCGTAGCACTACGGTAGTCTTAAGTCAATGTTAAGGTATGGGAGTTACGACTGTTGGAACGCTACGATCGGTGCCTGTGGTGCCATAGGTCCATATCGAGTGCCTATGGTGTATACTTATATTAGTTTCCCTGCTGTGTTGATCGGTTATTTTACCTTCAACGAAAACTGATCATGTGATCTCAGATACATCGCCTCAGAGAGTCATCAGCCAAAAGAAATAGATATTAACGCTGCTGGGTGAAGTATCAACGTGATCCGATCTCTCTTATCTCGCAGTTCTGTTTGTTTCGTTTTAGTTTATTTTAGTTTGTGTTTTTATAGGTCTGCTTCAACCTGTGATCACAGAACAATAACAAGGATCTTTGTGTTGTATCTCAACGAAAGGTGTTGAAGTTGGAGATCCATCATTCTGGTGTTTCTTTCAACATATAGAAAATTTATGTAATTTAACATTTTGTGGACATTCCGTCAAAGGAATCTTTACAAGGATCACTTACTTTTAATGTCGAAGTACGCTCCATATATTTTCGAAGGGGCTGATTAATGTTGATCCTCGAATACAGCACTTTTATAAGAAACCATGAAAGATACATTCGTAATCCAATTCTGACACTAATTTTCTTTGTAGTGATACCGCAATTACACCATAAACCTCTAATACTGTCGCCGATATTTTTATGATGTAGCATTTACTCAGTGACCTTCTGCTGTGTACATCTTAGGGATAACATTGAAGCCAGGTGAACGGCTGAGATGGTATGTAAAACAGCGCTGGACGAACTGTCTAAGGCGCCAGGCTTGCGAGTTTAAGGTGCATGTACTTTTTAATAATATAATTATATCCTACACAGGGCATGACACGCGGGCATGACGAAGAGGTACGGCTGTTTTCAGCAGGGCATTAATGATGTGTAAACTTGTTTCACATGTTGATGTGTGAAACTGAACCACATCATACTGATGTGTAGACCTGAACCATCATCCTGATGCATAAATCTGAACCACATCATACTGATGTGTAAACATGAACCACATCAAACTGATTTGTAAACCTAAACCACCTCATACTGATGTGTAAATCTGAACCACATCATATTGATGTGTAAACCTGAACCACATTATACTGATGTATAAACCTGAACCACATCATACTGACGTGTAGACCTGAACCACACCATACAGATTTGTAACACAGAAAAACCATACTGATGTGCAAACCTGAACTACATCATACTGATGTATAAACCTGAACCACATCATACTGATGTGTAGACCTGAACCATCATCCTGATGCATAAATCTGAACCACATCATACTGATGTGTAAACCTGAACCACATCAAACTGATTTGCAAACCTAAACCACCTCATACTGATGTGTAAACCTGAACCACATCATATTGATGTGTAAACCTGAATCACATCATACTGATGTGTAAATCTGAACCACATTATACTGATGTATAAACCTGAACCACATCATACTGACGTGTAGACCTGAACCACACCATACAGATTTGTAACACAGAAAAACCATACTGATGTGCAAACCTGAACTACATCATACTGATGTATAAACCTGAACCACATCATACTGATCTGTAAATCTGAACCACATCATACTGACGTGTAAACCTGCACCACTTCATACTGACGTGTAAACCTGAACCACATCATACTGATCTGTAAATCTGAACCACATCATACTGACGTGTAAACCTGAACCACATCATACTGATGTGTAAACCTGAACCACATCAAACTGATTTGTAAACCAAAACCATATCATACTGATGTGTAAACCTGCACCACCTCATACTGATGTGTAAACCTGAACCACATCAAATTGATGTGTAAACCTGAATCACATCATACTGATGTGTAAATCTGAACAACATTATACTGATGTATAAAACTGAACCACATCATACTGATGTGTAGACCTGAACCACACCATACAGATTTGTAATACAGAAAAACCATACTGATGTGCAAACCTGAACTACATCTTACTGATGTATAAACCTGAACCACATCATACTGATCTGTAAATCTGAACCACATCATACTGACGTGTAAACCTGCACCACCTCATACTGATGTGTAAACCTGAACCACATCAAACTGATTTGTAAACCTAAACCATATCATACTGATGTGTAAACCTGAACCACATCATATTGATGTGTAAACCTGAATCACATCATACTGATGTGTAAATCTGAACCACATTATACTGATGTATAAACCTGAACCACATCATACTAATGTGTAGACCTGAACCACACCATACAGATTTGTAATACAGAAAAACCATACTGATGTGCAAACCTGAACTACATCATACTGATGTATAAACCTGAACCACATCATACTGATCTGTAAATCTGAACCACATCATACTGACGTGTAAACCTGAACCACATCAAACTGATGTGTAAACCTGAACCACATCATACTGATTTGTAAACCTAAACCTCATCATGCTGATGTGCAAACGTGAACCATATCATACTGATGTGTAACCCTGAACCACACCATACAGATTTGTAAACCTCAACAACCATACTGATGTGTAAACCTAAACCTCATCATGCTGATGTGTAAACCTGAACCATATCATACTGATGTGTAACCCTGAACCACATCATCCTGATTTGTAAACATCAACAACCATACTGATGAGTAAACCTGAACCACATCATACGGATGTGTAAACCTGAACCACATCATACTGATGTGTAAGCATGAACCACACCATACTGATGTGTAAACATGAGCCACATCATACTGATGTGCTAGCCTGAACACTAAAACACTGCGCCAACCTGCAACACACACCATTTGTTTCCCCTGAGAAACAATTCTATTAAACCGTTAATATCTGTAGCATACTGATACATGTATCTGAGGCACACAGCTTCAGAGCTGACATAATAACCATACACAGAGCAGGGGCACCTTCCACAGAGCAGTAAGATGGTCAATAAGGTAGCCTTCGTGCAATGTTGAAATTGAGTCAGGGGGTAACCGTAGTCAAATGTTGCTTCATGGAAAGAGCCTCTGAACACTGTTATGCTTGGCTTGGTTGTTAGTGATGATGCATCAGTGTGGTTGCCATGTTTTGTGTGCTTGTGGAGTTGACATGCTGTCCACATCACGCTAATCAATAGCGCCATCAGTGTATCTCCCTCTTTGTGACATTTATGTTTGACGCTACATTGTGGGTAGTATATAGATACCCACCCTGAATACATCTCTCGTGTAGCTCATCCTAAAGGTCCACACCTTAGTGGATTCTATTGTCAGTCTCAGATACTTATTGTTACTCCTATGTTAAGTATGCTTAGCTTTTCCTTTGACTCTTTTACCAGATCTTTTTGTTTATGATTTGCTGTGCCATTTTCGTCACAGTGATCCGTACACAATTTGATCTAACTGATGATTGATAATTATGTTGACCGGTCCTTTGGGGTTACCGTGACACGTAATCAAGTAAGTCAGCGTGTCTGATCGGAGAGTCGCATCACAGTACAAAAATAGGTTGCTGGCGAACAATGCCATCCCCAGGGATTGCCACAGCAATACCACCGATCTACTCGCCACAGCTACAACAGACTTGGATGACCATGTTAGCTCGACAACGTTAAGTGTTTGCTTACCATTCTGCAACAGACAGTTTGATAGTGATCCCTAAACACCCGCTGTTGATGTTGTTGTCATTTTGCACAGTCAGAATCGTATTGTATAGACATTGTTTTTCGTAGCTTTGATGTTATTCTAATATCTATTTAAACAATGACATACAATCAGTTTTATCTTATACATCGATAATATCACGCACGTGTTTACAGATATTTAGTTTCGTTAAACACGGGAATGTTGCAATCTCTACTCCAGAATTACGTCCGACGGAGCAACGTTGTGTAAGATTTAAATTTGCCTGACATTCAGAGTGGCGTCAGTGTTTTAGAAATAGCCACAAATGAACACCTTAGGCATGGCAACTTTTGGCTTAGAAGGCGCCTCATTAGTGTGGATCTGGGCACACGGGTATTTCATTTTCTGCACAATTACAGTTTAGCCCTTAGTGGTCATTGTTTCCGTGGTCCGGAATAATGTGACAGTAATCAGATTAACCATGTTCCACTGAATCCTCTGCGAAAAGATCCCTTCTGACAATGGATCAGGAAAGATAGATATACACCGACATCTACAGGATCATAGCATGTCCAGTACTGTACGTAACACAAAGCAGTTTATCAACACTGCAAGAAAGCTAAAATGTTAGGTTCGAACCTCAGTCAACTGTTTGGAGGAGGATGCTGATACTTCAAAAATAGAAATGTCCGTAAAATTCCGTACGCTTAGACTGTTAACATGAAAACTTGCTACCCTGATGAAGATTCAGATACGGCAGGTCTTCAAACAATTCCTTGTGTTGTCCATTGTCGGTAAGCTGATGATATGTATTATTAGCTCAATGTTGGGTTATTAGCTTAATGTTGTTTGGAGAAGGACAGTGATGTTGAAATGAGAATTGTATGTTAAATCCGACACATGCAAACTTGTTTCCCTTTGGAAGGTTAAGATACGGCACGTCTGAAAAGAGCTGCTTGTGTTCTTCATTGTGGATAAGCTGATAATATGTATGGGTGTTAAGAATCATGTGTAAAATTCGAAACATGAAAACTTGTTTCCCTTTGGAAGGTTAAGATACGGCACGTCTGAAAGGAAGTGCTTGTTTTGTTCACTGTGGGTAAGCTGATAATATGTATGGGTGTTAAAACAGTTGTCCAACAGTAATTGCGGTTCCACTGTCCTGCAAGCTCGGACATTTCGGAATGAGCCATACAATGCCTGTAGGGAGCACGTAAGAATTAACTTAAATATAATAGTACCATCTGCTTCAGTTCCCGTACATCACCAATAACGTTTTAAATTTTAAACTTGGGTAACAATACATTCCAAAGGTGGAACCATGACACGGCAGTGAGGTCAGGTCATGAGTAATCAATCGGGCATGATTGTTGCATTACTTCGTGTGCTGGCGATAATAGGTGCCTAACCCAGAGATTTGTCAGTTCGAAACCCGGACAGGACTCAACCTTAGAAAAACACTAGAATTGGAATTTTACTGTGATTCCAGAAAATAGCGTCTTGAATGACTATTGCTCTTAAAAATTAAAAAGTTCGTTTGGCACTTAACACCAATTCTAGACTTTTGTTGTAAATCTCACAGTTTACGACTTAATCTTTAAATTTGCAACTTCTATGGCACACGTTGTTGTATACTGTCCTCCATGGAGCTCCGATCATATCAAGTTGGAGAGTCCTTGGATGGATGACCGTTTGTAGCAGCTTCAGCTTCTTGGATTTATGTCCTGCCCACAACGAAGCACACGTGATACATGTGGTCTCACGTTAAACTAGTGAGTTTGTTTAAAATTTGCCCGTGTTCACCCTAGAGAAAAGAGGAACCCAATAGGAAGCCTGTGTGACTCTTAACCTTTTAGCACCTCACAGGCAGGTGGGTTATCCGGGGTAATAATGACCAATGTGTGTGCTTTGAGCGCCATTACAGCTGGAAATTGACCTTACGCGTACGTACGTAGTAGTGTAAGTAAAAGATATTGAAACTTATATTTAGTCATCCGTCTGATCAATGTCTCACCATAAGACTTACACTAACAACCGAAACATGATTATGTTAGACACGGAAAGAGGACGTGGAGCATGTAAGGGGCGTGGTGTAACACCTCTATTAATGTTGCCAGTCTCGGGAGTGACAGTCATTTAGAGGGACGGCAGCGGCATGGAATGGACGTCATCAGATGACTGACAATTCATGCCAGCCGAATAGTGTATCTATATAGTATGAATACTATCGTTACCCACTGCTGTTGTTCTTGTCAGACCAGTCTACACATGTTCCACTGAGTCAGCAGTGGATATGAATCATGCTACCTTGTCTACAATGCTACATGCTACAATGGCTGTCACAACAAGTGAAACACGAGGACACAGATGGCCCTGCTGCAATATGACGTTTCTTGCCCATATTTGGAAAAAGGTAGACCATTCAAATTGCAATTAACAATGAAGAGTTGCGTTTTGCCTTGGGCTAGATTCCATCCATATCCTTATCTTATATCCACCCCTAACTGATGAGTAGACTAACACAGACATGTTCTCCTGGTCTTGATAGAACCTCGCACGACCATCAGAAATGCCTGATAAATCCTGGGCTGATATGGTAACAGCATCCTGCTCTTTTGTCTTCTGAACTTCAAATGCTGTCAAAGCCGAGCAGGTTATGCTAAGTATAAATTGATTGTGTATGTTCATTTCTGATTTCCCATTTAGTTGTGAACTAACTTATACTTTTTCTGGGTTACCTTTTGCATTTAAATTCCATAATTCTCTCGTGAAAGGTATAACTGTGTTGTCCGTGAAAAGATGATGATTAAACCGAAACTATCACAGTGGAACGCTTTGATTAAAAATGTATGACGAATGTTATCAGTGATTAACAAATTAGTTTCATCGACCGGGAGTCAGGATTAGTGTTAGCAAAAGAAAACCAGAATAGTGATCGAGTGTAGTTTTGAACAGTCTGTACAGCGGAGAACAGTATATCAATGTTGGGAATCGAACCCGAGTCTTCATGGTGGGCAACAACTCGGTAAGCAGATAGCCGACATGAAGCGATGTTGGCGTGCAGTCAATCATACCAACCATACCACGATGTAGACGTCGGACAGAAAATTACCTTGTGAAGCAGAACCACGGTAGGCCAAATCCGAATTATAATGATCCTGTTTGTTCTTATTGATCATGATGATACAGAGACCCATGTGGCCCGTCTCTCTATTCATCCCTAAAAGATTTACAAGGAATCACTAGACTCTAACAACAGATCATCATGAACAATTGCTCATATCTACACAAAAAGATGTTTCAACAAAAGCTGATAATAGGCATGGCGTACAGTTTGTGAATATTTAAAGCAGAACGCGTACTTTTTTCTCATTTAGCAGATATATTGCTGACATACGGACAGTGTAGCAAACAACCTGCAAAGGTTTTAACTCCACTTAAGACTAATTTTGGGGTAATTGGACACATCTAGGTAACGTAGTTATCTTGAAAGATTCAGTTTGGAAGAAAGGTCTGACCGGCCTTAATGTTCCCATTTGAGCAGGCTCTGAGGGTTCTTTCAACCTGTGGGGAATGGCTGTTCTTAAATGTCAGTCGTATTTCCCGTGATATTTCAGGAGGCAAGCGACACGAAGAAGACCTGCATCAAAGACACACAAAAAAGAAGTGTTTTCAAGACTCCCGAGATGTCGTATTCTTTGGAGTGACAATCTTAATGTTAGTTGGCTTTGGCTGATGGTGAGTCAATACACTTAGTTGTGATACTGTTTGAGGAGGTAAGGTTTGATATGGTTAGAGATTGACGCATCATCGGAGTCACTGTGAAGTGGTATTCTGTATGACAGATGTGACAGGTCAATACATTGCTGATGCAATAGAAACACACCTAATGTAGCGGACACATTTAAGTTTGGAAGGGATTGGATTCTTTCTACCATCTAAACTGCTTTTGAAAGGGTTTTTTGAGTTTGCTTATTCGACAACTAGTTAACACACATAATGGATGTGAGGTCTTTCTGATGATACAGCAGTACCGTTTCCTTCTTGTTCATCTCAGATGACATCTTGAACTATTTGATTAGAGCAATCTGTTCTGTGTTAAGACCAGATCTCCAACTATAATGAAACTACCTGTAGACGCCATGTTGTGGGTCTCGGGCTATGACGTAAACAGTGTTGGTGATGTCTCAAGATGACATATCACCAGAGCATTCCTTAACTCTGGATGTTTCGTGTAGTATGTCTTCCGACACCTATGATACACACTTATTCCATTATCAAGAAGACGATTCCCTTGATTACAAGTTAGTGTTTTGTTTACGGTTTTGCTCGTCTTAGGCTGCCGCAATGTACGATCGATTCTTCTCACGGGATGGAAAGAGATATGCAAAAAACAATCAATGTATCATGAGAGACGAAATGGTAAATAGTTTAAAGTTTCTCTCACAATGAAGTTGTTGTAACTTTGAGTGGACGGAGGGAGAATTTGGTCATTGGAAAGTCAAACAGAGCATGCAGATGAGAAGGAAAGATTAAACAAAGGTTTATGTAGAATAAGACGTGGCGTCGATGTCAGCCCTGAAGACGTTGGCAACTGACGGTGGCAACTAACCACGGTCGTGGCATATCTTCAAGATGACGTTCCTGGAGGGCCAAGACATGTACCGACATCTGGAGGTAGGTCAAATAATGCAATCATTACTCATGATTTGGGGGATTATCATAGGAGTCAAGTCAATAATTCTGCTTCGCATAGTAATAACGTAGTGAGCAAATAGAATTAAATTACAGTCAAACCACATTGGGTCGAATAGCTGGGGAACATGTAAAAAGTTCGACGTATCGATGCATTCGAGACAAAGGTATGCCTAATACGTTAGGTGACATACATAATGAAAACAAAGATTGTATAAATATGAACACATTTCAATAATAGCACAATGAAATACAAAATACGTCTACCTCTTAAAATCCATGAACAAAATCTGTCGGCAAGTAGTTGCATCTTAAATACCCCCAACAGAGAAACGTTTTGTACACTATTAAATTCCTTCGGTGTATTTTGTACATTTCGTTACACGATATCTTGCAAAAACAATCATACTGATTCCTACTGACACCAAAGGACAAAACAGCGTATGTATGATTCAAGTGATGTAGCAATCGATTGATTGTCTTCCATGCAAAAGACATTCACATGCAAACGGCTGACCAGAGTGAATGAGTGTCTTCGTTTGCTCCGTCTTTTATGTCAGTTTAATGGTGTGCAGAAATACAGTCGTGGTGAAACACTCACAAATTCAGGCATGCGCAAGAAACCTAAACGACCCTACTACGGAGTGTCGCTAAAACGTGAGCGGTTTTCGCCGCTTTTAGTAACAGCCCAGAAATAATTAGTACCATGACAGCCGGTTCTACATCCTTGACTATTAATAACCAGTCAATGTATCATTTTCACACCCTTCGCAGTTGACATACTTAGTCATCACTGATCACGCAGAACATATGCGATTCTTTTGAGCAATGGTCAGTTCGTACGGGTGAAGTAGAATACCACGCGTTGCGAGAAGAATAGGAGCGGACTTTGCAAATACAATACCAACAGATTTCAGGAATAGAATACCACCAACCTTTGCGAGAATATTGCCAGTAAACTTTCGGTACAATACCAGCAGATTTTGCGAGTAGAATATCACCAATCCTTGCGAGAAGATACCAGAAGACTTTGCGAGCACAATACCAACGGGCGCCACCAGATTACCACGTATTGAATACCAGCTGACGTTGCAATTAGCGTAAAGATGCATGTAGTGCAGTAAGCAGATTTTTAGGAAATCTTTGTGTGTTCGTACACCTGCAAAGTAAAATGTTTACCGTGGCCACTGAGCATCTGTCTGTCAGTTAATCTAATACACGACGGTAACTATGACGGCTTTTTTGTGAATTTGCGAAATCAAGTAGGTAACTGACAATTCACTGAGCATCAGGCGAAGATCTTGATGACTTGACTAAATTAGTTCTTGTAAGTATTCACCCCACGTTTTACGTCGACAACGGGAACCTAACGGATGCAATTATGGGCGAAGACGTTCAACTGTGTGATGTTGTAAGCCATATGTTCAAGTGAATTCCATCAGTGCTATGCGGATATTTGACTTCGCCATGTGAACATAGAGAACGACATGTCACCATTGCTTAATAATACTGGTGAAATACGCCTTAAGACAGATCCAATCGAGTAGTGCATTGTAACTCGGAAACGACAAAAGTCATCCCTCTTATAATAGCTCTAAAATATCTACCAAAAGTAGAGACCTTTATTTGAATCTGACAATGTGATACGTGTGTGCTGATCAAGCACTATTTGTGGGCGTATATGAATAAGCAACCGATGTTAAACTGATCCTTTCAGACGTTCAGGATATGTTTACATCAAACTCAAATGACTGTGATAATACCCTTTCACTGATATGTGTTTATGTATCAATATTAAAACAGCTTTCATGCAATAAAAATATTTACTAGGCCATTTCTCTCATTTCTCTCTGTCTTCACTTAACATCCAACAGCCGGTCGTAAAGGTAGCTTATTGTTTTGGAATAGTGAGGGTCACGATCATTCCTGATCTCCAACTAATTTGGAGCCCCATATCCTCGTTCATAAAACGTTTATAGAGCAAAGACACCAATAATCCTATGAAACACTATAGAGCTACGACAAGTCGTAGCGTTATGAATGCTTTGGGGATCGGGAGCCTGTTTGTTTTGTACTAAACAGATTGTATTCACAGAGAAAGGGATTGGGAACATGTTCTCCAGTATACTTCTCCTTGCTATGTATATACTAGGTACTTGTAGGGAGCCTGTTTCAACACTTTATAGCGTCTAGCATCTGAAGGCTACACTAACATCTCATCCCTTACTTCTCGATTACCAAACGTGACAAACATCCTTCCACGTTCTCTGTGCTATCTGTTTGGGCGGCACGAGAAATGTACGATACAAATGAAAGCGACAGCAGGCACTACCATGGTCATAAGAAAATCACTAATAAAAGCAGAAAGAATTACAAGATGCCGAGTGTGTCACGATGATCTCTGAATCTCATAATAATATTAGTACTGATGTTTGCAAAAAGAATAGTGTATCCTGCACACCACTGGCATTCAACACTAACACATGCAAAGAACTTTCCTTGAAAGGCAACATAATTATCGTACAAAGAAAAATATGTATTTTGATCACTTTATGTGGACTTCAAAGCTTCATGTGAATGATGGCTGCAAAGTTTAACAGCAAAACGTAACACAATAAATAACAGTATAAATATAAGAATATAGACACATACAAGAAATAGTTTATGTTGTAGATGTGAATTTGATAAGTTCCTACTATCAGACTTCCTGTGAGAGTCAGAAGGAAGATGGATTGTTAGTCTATCCGAATGTATAACACAGTCATTAATATAAATATTCTCCCCTGTCTTCATCGTATTCATGTTGTAAGGGGACAAGTGTTAAACCAAATGTACTGACAAAATATCTGAAAACATGTTTTTGTCTCGTTTGCTGCATGTGGATTCTCCAGATTGTCATTTGCGCGTACACGATACATTTGAGGCCAGGTAGACAAGTGTATACACAAACATATCTGGATGATGAAGCATGAGTCTAGTTTGTCAAAGCCGTCGTGGACCAACAGTTTGAGTGTACCATGCATGGTTCATTCTTATCCTAAATTTATGAGTATTTGCACTAACCCTGGTTACAACCACCATGCCACGGATGTTCATAAACTACTCGGGGGTTAAGTCATGTTTGAGGTTTGCTCTCTAGTGATGCTGTCGCAAAGAGAGACACGTGTTTCCACTTGTACCCAACACCCATACTTAATGCAAGAATAAAACAGGAATCTAGCCCAGACTTGATTAATTTTTGCAAACCTCATAAAATACTCTTAACATATTTTTTTCCAATTTCATGAGTATTTCCTCTTTTATGATCGATGAGCCCTAATGCTCACTTCTGAAACATTTCGAGCATTTAGAAGAGATGTGCATGGGACAACGATGCTTTTAGACATCAACGTCTTTATATGTGTTAAATAGAAACGTTTCGGAGTTAATCTTACTAATTCCTCACTGTGCATTTGTGCACAATTTTTAAATTGACATATTATTCATTATACCTTGACAGATGTATGAACCAAACGTAACCTGTCTTCCTTCATCTATCAGCCTCGTTCTGTAGATATACAGATTCCGTTAGGGTCATTATGACCATTTAAAGCCTGAGCCCAAGTAAACACAGGCCAACTGACGTCATGACTCTTAGAACGAGCACGTAAATTCAACAATGCCTGTGCATGAAAGCAACAACTGCATGCTTAATCCTCAGTGGATAGTGTTAGGAAAGCCATAGCACCAAATTGTAGGTTTATCGCCTCTCTCGTATAGCAAGCGAACATTTTAGGATACTAATGATATATAGTATCGTTTTCGTGCCAGTGCAGAGGCATCTGCAACAGAGATAAGAAACTCTTCATAATCAACAGGAACACAAGAGGCCGTTGTCGCTAAGGTGACATAAGCCCCCGCAGCAACTTATCAAATCAAACTCAAAAAGTAATGAAACTCAAGGTCGTAGTTTAAGATGACTATAAATGTCAACATGACCTGATAACCTCTCGTGATATTTTGCCCTGCAGTTGTTCAAAAACACAGATATTTTCAAGACTCATTTTGACCTTGACATGAATGTCATAGTGAAATTGCTTATTAAACGAAAACATTCAAGAGAAGTCTCGAAAGTCTGTGAAGGAAACGTACGTGAAGGACACCAAAATCGACAGGGCCCTCTGACATTCTATGAAACTTTGTGTCAGATTTGAAGTCAGATTTGAAGAGAACTGTTCTTGAGATATCACACTGACAATGATGTCCCCTTGTGAGATTGCAATGAAGTTCAAGGTAACCAAAGCAGACTGGTGCCTTTCTTATACTGTGATGAACCAAAACAAAAGGCTTGAAAAGAATCTAGTCAACTGTTCTTAAGACATTCTAATTCGTACGTAAGGACAGCCTAATACTGTATCCCACCTTTCGGGATGAACGTGCGCCAGGGAATGATAAATAATACTGTATGTGCATACGTGATCATATATCCATTTAACCAGGATTGTAGCAATGTTTCATCAACATTGGGAACACCGTTTGCAACCTTGTCTGGAATTGATCTTGGCTTACCACAACTTAAACCTCTTAAAACACAAGTACAGAAACACGTTACAGCTGATTCGGTCAAAGTTCAGCATGAATATCTTTGTTTACAGTTAGTCAAACCAAATGGATACTTCAAATATACCTACAATTAAGAAACTGACAGTGACGAGAGCAGGGGTTTGCGATACAGATATCTAACCTTTGTACAGTATGCTAGGGAATGGAGATACAGGTGACGAAAACATTCTAATAACGATAAAGGAAAGCATTGTCTGAAGTGTTAGGAAACGTACCCTGTGTATCCTCCGGCTATAGTCCTTTGGAAGAAGTTTTTTAGGCCCCAAACCAAATTGTGATCGAAATGAAATTGCTATCAGCATGCTCAGTATACCCACTAGGGTAGAACAAATTGATGTCGATTTCGTGTTTTAATCAATACACATTTTTCTTTCACGAATGAATTTCCCAGGTTTAGGGCTCCAAGCAGAAAGACTTGATACCATCCCGTAACGTCTATTTTTATTGTAATTTTGTAAATGAGATAATTTAATAACCAGCGGTTTGATTCATGTGAAATAGTTGTGCGTGTAAAGAGACAGTTGAGGACCAGATTTTTAAACAGACCCGTGTCCACTGCCACAATGATTTATATAGAAACACGATTGGTATGCGACACTGACAATATATGCCCATTGATGTTGCCCCACTCACCGTCACGATAAATAGCAGCATTGAATATGTTTTGAGAAAGTAGTTGCAATTCGCACTTTATACGTTGCTGAACATTATAAGTTGGTGATTATGTGGCTATCCTTTTTTTGTAGGATATACATCCTTTATAGATAGTTTCAGTGAATGTATTTATTCAAAACAAAATACCAAAACCTTTCAGTTAGACACCGCCATATGATTACTATCAGTTTAACAGTGCCATGGTGTTGTTTAACAGTTTGGCCGAAACATTCACGGTAATAAGACATTCGTGCGTATGTTCGATCGTTTGTTGGTAAACGTCTGCAGTCACTTAGGGACGTGGACGTGCGCAAGGTTTCATGCATGAAGTAAGATAAAGAGTGTAATCGAGATACATTTCACTTCTTGATTTAAGTTCCAAATTGAAATACAGTTAAAAACTCATGCTACGCATAATCTCACTGTAAACCAGTATTACAAGTTTCGAAGGCAGACCATGACTAGGGTATAAATGTTTGCGTAACACACATGGGACTGGTTGTTTCTGGCCCCATGATCTGACTGTCTGCTCAACCGAAATGCAATTATACTTGAATGAAATTTATGTTATCGCGGACATCTAAACATTATAACCTTATCGAGTCCTTTTAATTATCGTGACTGAATGAGCTGCATTCTGCTCTACTAAGATTAAACTAACCAAGAATCAATGTGTATGTCTTCTCTGATCGGTAGTCGCTTTTTCTACGCCCAATAGAGTTGGAGAACGCTGACTACAAATAATTGCGTTGTTAAAACATCAGTTATGATAACGTAAGATGTTCATCCATGTGATATATAGCTGCAAGGGGTATTGTGGCTGTCAACAACCTTCCCCGGATCAGTACGTTCTCCCGGGTTTTCCTGGAGCAATCAATGGACCTAACTAGATGTGTTCATCACCAGAGTGAATAACATTCCAGCACCATGTGTATAGGGGTTCCATCTACGTTGGGTTTGGAGGCACATTCAGACTAGAAGGTTCTCATTGCCATGGTTATGTTTAAAAGAGGAACGATGAGACATGAATATTTTGTACAATATGTTGTAGTTTCATATGTTGTATAATTATAGGAGGAACCATGTTTATGACATCGCAGTTTTACAAGGCGCTATAGATGGGATAAAATAAGACAGAATGTGCAGCAGCATCAACATTGATATGAAGAGAAATAGAAGAACAGAATACGACAAGAGTGATTGAGTTAAACATATACAGCAACATGGGAAACACGAGTTCAATTTTAAAACAGGCACTATGAAATCTAAACATATGGAAAACAGTTTGTAAGTGGAAATAGAGTCTACTTAAACCTGTCCACATCCGTCAGATGTTTTATCTCTGCTAAAAGCAATGTCATCATACGATTCTGACTATATCATGAATATACGTTTGATAGACGCTGCACTTAGCAGTATTTCAGTTGTGCGACGCGGTCCAGGCAATCCAGTGATTGAAGAAAGGAGATATGAGGATTGAACATCTGTTTATGAATCAATAATCCAAGTTGGGCGTATGGTACCTCACCAGTGACATTCGTTATAAACATATGCCCCGGAGAGTCAAGTGTTCACATGAAATAATTTAGGTCCAAAACAAAATAGGGAATAATTTATATTTGTCACGATACAATAAATTGTTAAATGTCCTTGACATATCCCCCGCTACTGAGGCATTGAATGTTGTAATCTAATTCGAACGACTTCTAAACACGAGACTCTGTAAAGTCTTAACAAAACGAGCATGCGCAACTGAACCTCAAAACTGTATGTTGTTTTATACATATTTTATTCATGAGAAAAGGTTTGGGTACACGGTATAGAACTTAGAACACCCTCTCCGTCATATTTACATAATATTATAACATTCATTATACAAGGTGGACAGACAAGAACAGAAAGATGGGAAAGAGTGGATTAATTGCAATAAGTCAGAAAATCGTTTTGATTGACAAATATCTGTTTGAACTATTTGAAATATGTTTTGATGTGTATGACCAGTAAAACCTCCATTGCCATATAATTGTAACTCAGAGTTTATAGTCACATTGGTAACACTGCGTAACGTAGTCATCATGGTAGTTCTCTGTTGAGTATATACCTGACAGTCAAATAGACAGGGGCAAGGATTTTCCACAAGAACAACTTGAGTTAACTTGACTATTATACCAATACGGAATAGGTCATACTTCAGCTGACTACGCAAGTAACATCGCATTGTAAGGTTGATATTACGGATTCTCGGTCCCAAATCAAAGTATTGAGGAGAAGTGGGGTTTTTTTTCAAAGATATGGCAACAGCATATGTCTTCAGAACCTCAGATGCTGTCAAAAACCAACCTGGTTATGCTCAGTTGAACCTCAGGTGCTGTCAAAACCGAGCAGGTTATGCTGAGTTTAAATTGTTTGTGTATATTTATTTCTGATTTCACATTTAGTTGTGAACCGAGTAATACCTTTTCTGGATTACCGTTTGCATTTCAGTTCCATAATCGTCTCATGAAAGGTATACCTATGCTGTCCGTGAAAAGATGATGATTAATCTGTAAGTATCACAGTTTTAATTAAAAACGGATGACGAATGTTATCAGTGATTAACATATTAGTTTCATCGACCGGGAGTCAGTAATAGTGTTGACAAAAGAAAGGCTGAATGGTGGTCGAGTATAGTTTTGAACAGTCTTTACCGCGGAGAACACCAGAAACAGGTTTCACACAGTGTGTTCATGTTGGGAATCGAACCCGAGTCTTCGTGGTGGGCAACAACTCTGCCCGGTAAGCAGATAGCCGACATGAGGCGATGTTGGCGTGCACTCAGTCATACCAACCATACCACGATGTAGACGTCGGACAGAAAATTACCTTGTGAAGCAGAACCACGGTAGGCCAAATCCGAATTATAATGATCCTGTTTGTTCTTATTGATCATGATGATACAGAGACCCATGTGGCCCGTCTCTCTATTCATCCCTCAAAGATTTACAAGAAATCACTAGACTCTAACAATAGATCATCAATTGATCATGAATTTCACCGATTCTGATCCTAGCTCAGAAACACCGATTAGACTCTCCGGGGTGCATAAAGATCAAAGGCAACGTTCTTCACAATGCAGTTTTTTTTAAACGAATGGTAAACCAAGAAGATTCCCGAATTCTATTATGCTCGTATCCACACAAAAAGGATGTTTCAACAAAAGCTGATAATAGGCATGGCGTACAGTTTGTGAATATTTAAAGCAGAACATGTACTTTTTTCTCATTTAGCAGATATATTGCTGACATACGGACAGTGTAGCAAACAACCTGCAAAGGTTTTAACTCCACTTAATACTAATTTTGGGGTAATTGGACACATCTAGGTAACGTAGTATCTTGAAAGATTCAGTTTGGAAGAAAGGTCTGACCGACCTTAATGTTCCCATTTGAGCAGGCTCTGAGGGTTCTTTCAACCTGTGGGGAATGGCTGTTCTTAAATGTCAGTCGTATTTACCGTGATATTTCAGGAGGCAAGCGACACGAAGAAGATCTGCATCAAAGACACACAAAAAAGAAATGTTTTCAAGACTGATGGTGAGTCAATACACTTTGTTGTGATACTATTTGAGAAGGCAAGGGTTGACATGGTTAGAGATTGACGCATCATCGGAGTCACTGTGAAGTGGTATTCTGTGTGACAGATATGGCAGGTCCATACACTGCTGATGCATTAGAAACACACCTAATGTAGCGGACACATTTACGATTGGAAGGGACTGGATTCTTTCTACCATCTCAACTGCTTTGGAAAGGGTTTTTGAGTTTGCTTACTGGACAACTAGTTAACACATATAATGGATGTCAGGTCTTTCTGATGATACAGCAATAGCAATACCTTTTCCTTCTTGCTCAAATCAGATGACATCTTGAACTATTTGATTAGAGCAATCTGTTCTGTGTTAAGACCAGATCTCCAACTATAATGAAACTACCTGTAGACGCCATGCTGTGGGTCTCGGGCTATGACGTAAACAGTGTTGGTGATGTCTCAAGATGACATATCACCAGAGCATTCCTTAACTCTGGATGTTTCGTGTAGTATGTCTTTCGACACCTATGATACACACTTATTCCATTATCAAGAAGACGATTCCCTTGATTACAAGTGTTTTGTTTATGGCTCTGCAAGTCTTAGGCTGCCGCAATGTACGATCGATTCTTCTCACGGGATGGAAAGGGATATGACAAAAACAATCCATGTGTCGTGAGAAGCGAAATGGTAAATAGTTTAAAGTTTCTCTCACAATGAAGCTGTTGTGATTGTGAGTGGACAGAGGCAGAATATGGTCATTGGAAAATCGGATAGAACATGCAGATGAGAAGGAACGATTGAACAAATGCTTATGTAGAATAAGACGTGGCGTCGATGTCAGCCCTGAAGACGTTGGCAACTGACGGTAGCAACATGTACCGACATCTGGAGGTAGGTCAAATGATGCAACCATTACTCATGATTTGGGGGATTATCACAGGAGTCAAGTCAATAATTCTGCTTCGCATAGTAATAACGTAGTGAGCAAATAGAATTAAATTACAGTCAAATCACAATGGATCGAATAGCTGGGGAACATGTAAAAAGTTCGACGTATCGATGCATTCGAGACAAAGGTATGCCTAATACGTTAGGTGACATAGATAATGAAAACAAAGATTGTATAAATATGAACACATTTCAATACTAGCAATACTTCAATACTTAAAATCCATGAACAAAGTCTATCAGCAAGTAGTTGCATTTTAAATTCCCCCAACAGAGCAACGTTTAGTACACTAATAAATTCATTCAGTGTATTTTTGTACTTTTCGTTACACATTATCTGGTAAAAACAATCATATTGATTCCTACTGACACGAAAGGACAAAACAGCGTATGTATGACTCAAGTGAAGTAGAAATCAATTCATCACATGTTTGTAAATGTAATGCTTTCCAGGCAAAAGACATTCACATGCAAACGGCTGCCGAGAGTGTGTGAGTGAGTGATTTAATGGTGTGCAGAAATACAGTCGCGGTGAAACAATTCTGGCATACGCTAGAAACCTAAACGACCCTACTACGGAGTGTCGCTAAAACGTGAGCGGTTTTCGCCGCTTTTAGTAACAGCCCAGAAATAATTAGTACCATGACAGCCGGTTCTACATCCTTGACTATTAATAACCAGTCAATATATCATTTTTACACCCTTCGCAATTGACATACATTCTCATCACTGATCACGCAGAACATATGTGATTCATTTGAGCAATGATCAGTTCGTATAGGTGAAGTAGAATACCACGATAATAACAGAATTCAAGAACAGAATACCACCAACCGTTGCGAGAATATTGCCAGTAGACTTTCGGTACAATACCAGCAGACTTTGCGAGTAGAATACCACCAATCCTTGCGAGATGATTCCAGAAGACTTTGCGAGCACAATACCAACGAACGCCACGAGTAGAATACCATCAGTTCTTGTGTGTAGAATACCACCAGAATACCATCTGTAGAATACCAGCTGACGTTGCAATTAGCGTAAAGGTGGATGTAGTGCAGTAAGCAGATTTTTAGGAAATCTTTGTGTGTTCGTACACCTGCAAAGTGAAATGTTTACCGTGGCCACTGAGCATCTGTCTGTCAGTTAACCTAATACACGACGGTAACTATGACAGCTTTTTTGTGAATTTGCGAAATCAAGTAGGTAACTGACAATTCACTGGGCATCAGGCGAAGATCTTGATGACTTGACTAAATTAGTTCTTGTAAGTATTCACCCCACGTTTTACGTCGACAACGGGAACCTATTTCAACGTAAACGGATGCAATTATGGGCGAAGACGTTCAACTGTGTGATGTTGTAAGCCATATGTTCAAGTGAATTCCATCAGTGCTATGCGGATATTTGACTTCGTCATGTGAACATAGAGAACGACATGTCACCATTGCTTAATAATACTGGTGAAATAACAAACAAGCCTTAAGACAGATCCAATCGAGTAGTGCATTGGTACTTGGAAACGACAAAAGTCATTCCTCTTATAATAGCTCTAAAATATCTACCAAAAGTAGAGACCTTTATTTGAATCTGGCAATGGGATACGCGTGTGCTGATCAAACCCTATTTGTAGTGTTCGTGGGCGTACATGAATAAGCAACCAGTGTTAAACTGATCCTTTCAGACGTTCAGGATATGTTTACATCAAACTCAAATAACTAATACCCTTTCACTAATATGGGTTTATGTATCAATATTAAAACAGCTTTCATGCAATAAAAATATTTACTAGGCCATTTCTCTCATTTCTCTCTGTCTTCACTTAACATCCAACAGCCGGTCGTAAAGGTAGCTTATTGGTTTGGAATAGTGTGGGTCACGATCATTCCTGATTTCCAACTAATTTGGAGACCTGAATCCTCATTCATAAAACGTTTGTAGAGCAAAGACACCAATAATCCTATGAAACACTATAGAGCTACGACAAGTCGTAGCGTTATGAATGCTTTGGGGATCAGGAGCCTGTTTGTTTTGTACTAAACAGATTGTATTCACAGAGAAAAAGATTGGGAACATGTTCTCCAGTATACTTCTCCTTGCTATGTACATACTAGGTACTTGTAGGGAGCCTGTTTCAACACTTTATAGCGTCTAGCATCTGAAGGCTACACTAACATCTCATCCCTTACTTCTCGATTACCAAACGTGATAAAACATCCTTCCACGTTCTCTGTGCTATCTGTTTGGGCGGCACGAGAAATGTACGATACAAATGAAAGCGACAGCAAGCACTTCCATGGTCATAAGAAAACCGCTAATAAAAGCAGAAAGAATTACAAGATGCCGAGTGTATCATGATGATCTCTGAACCTCATAATAATATTAGTACTGGTGTTTGCAAAAAGAATAGTATATCCTGCACTCCATTGGCATTCAACTCTAACACATGTAAAGAACTTTCCTTGAAAGGCAACATAATTATCGTACAAAGAAAATATGTATTTTGATCACTTTATGTGGACTTCAAAGCTTCATGTGAATGATGACTGCAAAGTTTAAGAGCAAAACGTAACACAACAAATAACAGAATAAATATAAGAATTTAGACACATACAAGAAATAGTTTATGTTGTAGATGTGAATTTGATAAGTTCCTACTACCAGACTTCCTGTGAGAGTCAGAAGGAAGATGGATTGTTAGCCTATCCAAATGTATAACACAATGATTAATATAAATATTGTTCCCTGTCTTCATCGTATTCATGTGGTGAGGGGACAAGTTAAACCAAATGTACTGAAAAAATATCTGAAAACATGTTTTTGTCTCGTTTGCTGCATGTGGATTCTCCAGATTGTCATTTGAGCGTACACGATACATTTGAGGCCAGGTAGACAAGTGTATATTCATAACCCAAACATATCTGAATGATGAAGCGTGTGTCTAGTTTGTCAAAGCCGTTGTGGATCAACAGTTTGAGTCTATCATGCATGGTTCATTCTTATCCTAAATTTATGAGTATTTGCACTAACCCTGGTTACAACCACCATGCCACGGATGTTCATAAACTACTCGGGGGTTAAGTCATGTTTGAGGTTTGCTCACTAGTTATCCTGTCGCAAAGAGAGACACGTGTTTCCACTTGTACCCAACACCCATACTTAATGCAAGAATAAAATAGGAATCTATCCCAGATTTGATTAATTTTTGCAAACCTCATAAAATAATCATAACATATTTTTTTCAATTTCATGAGTATTTCCTCTTTTATGATCGATGAGCCCACTTATAAAAGATTTCGAGCATTTAGAAGAGATGTGCATGGGACAACGATGCTTTATTTGTTAAATAGAAACGTTTCGGAGTTACTTCTTACTAATTACCTCACTGTGCATTTGTGTTCATTTCTGAAACAGATATATTATTCATTATACCTTGACAGACGCATTAACCACACATAACCTGTCTTCTTTCATCTATCAGCCTCGTTCTGTAGATATACAGATTCCGTTAGGATCATTACGATCATTTAAAGCCTGGGCGCAAGAAAACACAGGCCAACTGACGTCATGACTCTTACAACGAGCACGTAAATGTGTCATCTTCAACAATGCCTGTGTATGAAAGCAACAACTGCATGCTTAATCCTCAGTGGGTAGTGTTAGGAAAGCCATAGCACCAAATTGTAGGTTTTTCATTTGTCGCCTCTCTCGTATACCAAAAGAACATTTTAGGATACGAATGAAGTATAGTATCGCTTTCTTGCCAGTGCGGAGGCATCTGCAACAGAGATAAGAAGCTCTTCATAATCAATAGGAACACAAGAGGCCGTTGTCGCCAAGGTGACATAAGCCCCCGCAGCAACTTATCAAATCAAACTCAAAATGTAATGAAACTCAAGGTCGTAGTTTAAGATGACTATAAATGTCAACATGACCTGATAACCTCTCGTGATATTTTTCCCTGCAGTTGTTCAAACACTCAAATATTTTCAAGACTCATTTTGACCTTGACATGAATGTCATAGTGAAATTGCTTATGAAACGAAAACATTCAAGAGAAGTCTTGAAAGTCTGTGAAGAAAAAGTACGTGAAGGACACTAAAATCGACAGGGCCCTCTGACATTCTATGAAACTTTGTGTCAGATTTGAAGAAAATCCAGAGAACTGTTCTTGAGATATCAATGATGAAGCGTTAAAGTCCCCTTGTGACTTTGCACTGAAGGTAAAGGTCACCAAAGCAGACTGGTGCCTTTCTCATACTGTGATGAACCAAGACGAAAGGCATGAAAAGAATCCAGTCAACTGTTCTTAAGACATTCTAATTCGTACGTAAGGACAGCCTAATACTGTATTCCACTTTTCAGGATGAACGTGCGCCAGGGAATGATAAATAATACTGTATGTGCATACGTGATCATATATCCATTTAACCAGGATTGTAGCAATGTTTCATCAACATTGGGAACACCGTTTGCAACCTTGTCTGGAATTGATCTTGGCTTACCACAACTTAAACCTCTTAAAACACAAGTACAAAAACACGTTACACGATTATTGATTCAGTCAAAGTTCAGCATGAATATCTTTGTTCATAGTTAGTCGAACCAAATGGATACTTCAAATATACCTACAATTAAGAAACTGACAGTGACGAGAGCAGGGGTTTGCAATACAGATATCTAACCTTTGCTTTGAACAGTATGCTAGGGAATGGAGATACAAGTGACGAAAACATTCCAATAACGATAAACGAAAGCATTGTCTGAAGTGTTAGGAAACGTACCCTGTGTATCCTCCGGCTATAGTCCCTTGAAGATGTTTTTTTGGCTCAAAACCAAATTGTGATCGAAATGAAATTGCTATCAGCATGCTCAGTATACCCACTAGGGTAGAACAAATTTATGTCGATTTCATATTTTAATCAATACACATTTTTCTTTCACGAATTTCCCAGGTTTAAGGCTGGAAGCACAAAGAGACCTGATGCCATTCCGTAACGTCTATTTATATTGTAATTTTGTAAATGAGATAATTTAATAACCAGCGGTTTGATTCATGTGAAATAGTTGTGCGTGTAAAGAGACAGTTGAGGACCAGATTTTTAAACAGACCCGTGTCCACTGCCACAATGATTTATATAGAAACACGATTGGTATGCGACACTGACAATATATGTCCATTGATGCTGCCCCATTCACCGTCACGATAAATAGCAGCATTGAATATGTTTTGAGAAAGTAGTTGCAATTCGCACTTTATACGTTGCTGAACATTATAAGTTGGTGATTATGTGGCTATCCTTTTTTGTAGGATATACATCCTATATAGATAGTTTCAGTGAATGTATTTATTCAAAACAAAATACCAAAACGTTTCAGTTAGACAATGTAATATGATTACTATCAGTTTAACAGTGCCATGGTGCTATTTAACAGTTCGGCCGAAACATTCACGGCAATAAGACATTCGTGCATATGTTCTATCGTTTGTTGGTCAGCGTCTGCAGTCACTTGGGGAAGAAAGCGCGGAACGCAAAGTGGACTACAGCCATGAATAATTCCCCGCCAGTGCTAATTTTCGGCATAAATGATTGAGACGTCACCCATATGGGTGGATGTCAAAGGGGATAATCAAATACATGCTAGTTTCCCTTGTGTGAGTGAGTGAGTGAGTGAGTTTAGTGTTAGGCCGCTTTTGCACTCTACCAGCAATATCACTGTGGGCGAAGTGGGCTTCACGCCAGAAGTGGGCTTCACACATTGTATCCATCTGCGACATCGAACCTGGGTCTTCAGCATGACGAACGAACGCTTTAACCTGTTGACTTCACCACCAGCCCACTGTCTCTGGAACCTGTTATTGTTGCCTGGAGCTGTATTTTCCACTGTGGTATATTTCACAACGAATATAATCGAATTCAGTCATTTCATCCGTTCTTTTCAATAGTGTTTGTCTACAAAACTCAACACAGTAGTTCACACTTCAGGAACAAATTTCAGCAATGTTTTCCAAAAGACAGGAACACAATTCGTGAAAGTGGGTCAGTTGTTGCAGGACACGATCCAGCACAGGATGGGAATTCCACTGGTTGAGGCTGCCAAGACGCATCACACTGCAGCCAACCTATACCTGATATGATCACAGATGACTTCGCTAATATTGACAGTAATAACCTTCGTCAGTTATTCAAATAAGGACTAAATATGGCGGACTGGCGTCGACCAACTGGCATCACAAATCTGAAAGAACAATAGGTGCTGTCAAAGCATACGCCAAAATTGGGACTGCAGGTTAAAGATTAATTTTTTAGTGAAGTCGCTGCGTGATGTTGTTATTACTGGTATGCAAGAACTGAAAAAGAGGGAACATAATTTGAATAAACTCTTTCTGTTGATGTGTGGTATTGTGACACAGACTATACGGCGCCCCTTTACTGCATAATAATGAGACACCATCGCTCATTAAACGTCTTCGGTGAGCATGTTCTCTTCAGACAGTGGCAAAACATCCACCTTTGGAAGTGTGGAAAATGGATGACGGCCACTTACTCGAGGCGTCCGGATGTACCAATTTTGGGTTGACTTGGATATAACTACTCTGATATAGAAAAGCCTAGGGATCATTGCCAGACTATTGTCTGGCAACATGTCTGCCGACCACATGTATTACATCATACAGAAGCCAAAACGGGAATGTAACGTTATCGGTGGGTAAAATAGAGTGAAGATGCGCAAGGTTTCATGCATGAAGTAAGATAAAGAGTGTAATCGAGATACGTTTCACTTCTTGATTAAAGTTCCAAATTGAAATACAGTGAAAAACTCATGCTACACATAACCTCACTGTAAACCAATATTACAAGTGTCGAAGGCAGACCGCGACTAGGGTATAAGTGTTTGCATAACACACATGGGACTGCTTGTTTCTGGCCCCATGATCTGGCTGTCTGCTCAACCGAAAGGCAGTTATACTTGAATGAAATTTATGTTATCGCGGACATCTAGACATTATAACCTTATCGAGTCCTTTTAATTATCGTGACTGAATGAGCTGCATTCTGCTCTACTAAGATTAAACTAACCAAGAATCAATGTGTATGTCTTCTCTGATCGGTAGTCGCTTTGTCTACGTCCAATAGAGTTGGAGGACGCTGACTACAAAGAATTGCGTTGTAAAAACATCAGTTATGATAACGTAAGATGTTCATCCATGTGATATATAGCTGCAAGGGGTATTGTGGCTGTCAACAACCTTTCCCGGATCAGTACGTTCTCCCGGGTTTTCCTGGAGCAATCAATGGACCTAACTAGATGTGTTCATCACCAGAGTGAATAACATTCTAGCACCATGTGTATAGGGGTTCCATCTACGTTGGGTTTGGAGGCACTTTCAGACTAGAAGGTTCTCATTGCCATGGTAAGAGGACATGAATATTTTGTACAATATGTTGTACTTTCATATGTTGTATAATTACAGGAGGAACAATGCTTATGACATCGCAGTTTTACAAGGCGCCATAGATGGGATAAAATAAGACATAATTTGCAGCAGCATCAACATTGATATGAAGAGAAATAGATGAACAGAATACGGCAAGAGTGATTGAGTTAAACATATACAGCGACAGGGGAAACACGCACTATGAAATCTAAACATATGGAAAACAGTTTGTAAGTGGAAATAGAGTCTACTAAAACCTGTCCACATCCTTTAGATGTTTTATCTCTGCTAAAAGCAATGTCATCATACAATTCTAACTATATTATGAGTATACGTTTGATAGCCGTCGCATTTAGCGGTATTTCAGTTTACGACGCGGTCCGGCAATCCAGTGAATGAAAAAAGGAGATACGAGGATAGAACATCTGTTTATCAAACATTGACAATATCTGGTGTTCGCGGAAAGGTGGGCTTTTGCTACCTCATATTCGTTATAAACATACGCCAAGTTGGGCGTATGGTACGAGAAATAGATGAACAGAATACGGCAAGAGTGATTGAGTTAAACATATACAGCGACAGGGGAAACACGAGTTGAGTTTTAAAACATGCACTATGGAATCTAAACATATGGAAAACAGTTTGAAAAGTGGAAATAGAGTCTAATAAAACCTGTCCACATCCGTCAGATGTTTTATCTCTGCTAAAAGCAATGTCATCATACGATTGTGACTATATCATTAATATACGTTTGATAGACGCTGCACTTAGCAGTATTTCAGTTGTGCGACGCGGTCCAGGCAATCCAGTGATTGAAGAAAGGAGATATGAGGATTGAACATCTGTTTATGAATCAATAATCCAAGTTGGGCGTATGGTACCTCACCAGTGACATTCGTTATAAACATATGCCCAGGAGAGTCAAGTGTTCACAGGAAATAATTTAGGTCCAAAACAAAATAGAGAATAATTTATATTTGTCACGATACATTAAGTTGTTAAATGTCCTTGACATGTCCCCCATAACCCCGCTACTGAGGCATTGCACTCTAATTCGAACAACTTCTAAACAAGAGTCTCTGTAAAGTCTTAACATAAAGAGCATGCGCAACTGGACCTCAAAAATGTATGTTGTTTTATACATATTTTATTCATGAGAAAAGGTTTGGGAACACGGTATAGAACTTAGAACACCCTCTCCATCATATTTATATAATATTATAACATTCATTATACAAGGTGGACAGACAAGAACAGAAAGATGGGAAAGAGTGGATTAATTGCAATAAGTCAGAAAATCGTTTTGATTGACAAATATCTGTTTGAACTATTTTAAATATGTTCTGATTTGTATAACCAGTAAGACCCCCATTGCCATATAATTGTAACTCAGAGTTTATAGTCACATTGGTAACATTGGCTAAAGTGAGTCAACATGGTAGTTCTCTGTTGAGTAAATAATTGACAGTCAAAGAGACAGTGATAAGAATTTTCCACAAGAACAACTTCAGTTAACTTGGCTATTATACCAGCACGGAATAGGTCATACTTCAGCTGACTACGCAAGTAACATCGCATTGTAAGGTTGATATTACGGATTCTCGGTCCCAAATCAAAGTATTGAGGAGAAGTGGTTTTTTTTTCAAAGATATGACAACAGTATATGTCTTCAGAACCTCAGATGCTGTCAAACACCAACCTGGTTATGCTCAGTTGAACCTCAGGTGTCGTCAAAACCGAGCAGGTTATGCTGAGTTTAAATTGTTTGTGTATATTTATTTCTGATTTCACATTTAGTTGTGAACCGAGTAATTCTTTTTCTGGATTACCGTTTGCATTTCAGTTCCATAATCGTCTGATGAAAGGTATACCTATATTGTCCGTGAAAAGATGATGATTAATCTGTAAGTATCACAGTTTTAATTAAAAACGGATGACGAATGTTATCAGTGATTAACATATTAGTTTCATCGACCGGGAGTCAGTAATAGTGTTGACAAAAGAAAAGCTGAATAGTGGTCGAGTAGAGTTTTGAACAGTCGTTACCGCGGAGAACACCAGAAACAGGTTTCACACAGTGTGTTCATGTTGGGAATCGAACCCGAGTCTTCGTGGTGGGCAACAACCCTGCCCGGTAAGCAGATAGCCGACATGAGGCGATGTCGGCGTGCACTCAGTCATACCAACCCTACCACGATGTAGACGTCGGACAGAAGATTACCTTGTGAAGCAGAACCACGGTAGGCCAAATCCGAATTATAATGATCCTGTTTGTTCTTATTGATCATGATGATACAGAGACCAATGTGGCCCGTCTCTCTATTCATCCCTCAAAGATTTACAAGAAATCACTAGACTCTAACAATAGATCATCAATTGATCATGAATTTCACCGATTCTGATCCTAGCTCAGAAACACCGATTAGACTCCGGGGTGCATAAAGATCAAAGGCAACGTTCTTTACAATGCAGTTTTTTTTAAACGAGTGGTAAACCAAGAATATTCCCGAATTCTATTATGCTCGCATCCACACAGAAAGGATGTTTCAACAAAAGCTGATAATAGGCATGGCGTACAGTTTGTGAATATTTAAAGCAGAACATGTACTTTTTTCTCATTTAGCAGATATATTGCTGACATAAGGACAGTGTAGCAAACAACCTGCAAAGGTTTTAACTCCACTTAAGACTAATTCTGGGGTAATTGGACGCATCTAGGTAACGTAGTTATCTTGAAAGATTCAGTTTGGAAGAAAGGTCTGACCGGCCTTAATGTTCCCATTTGAACAGGCTCTGAGGGTTCTTTCAACCTGTGGGGAATGGCTGTTCTTAAATGTCAGTCGTATTTACCGTGATATTTCAGGAGGCAAGCGACACGAAGAAGATCTGCATCAAAGACACACAAAAACGAAATGTTTTCAAGACTCCCGAGATGTCGTATTCTTTGGAGTGGCAATCTTAATGTTAGTTGACTGTGACAGATGGTGAGTCAATACACTTTGTTGTGATACTATTTGAGGAGGTTAGAGATTGACGCATCATCGGAGTCACTGTGAAGTGGTATTCTGTGTGACAGATGTGACAGGTCAATACATTGCTGATGCATTAGAAACACACCTAATGTTGCGGGTACATTTAAGATTGGAAGGGACTGGATTCTTTCTACCATCTCAACTGCTTTGGAAAGGGTTTTTGAGTTTGCTTATTGGACAACTAGTTAACACACATAATGGGTGTGAGGTCTTTCTGATGATACAGCAATAGCAGTACCGTTTCCTTCTTGCTCAAATCAGATGACATCTTGAACTATTTGATTAGAGCAATCTGTTCTGTGTTAAGACCAGATCTCCAACTATAATGAAACTACCTGTAGACGCCATGCTGTGGGTCTCGGGCTATGATGTAAACAGTGTTGGTGATGTCTCAAGATGACATATCACCAGAGTATTCCTTAACACTGGATGTTTCGTGTAGTATGTCTTCCGACACCTATGATACACACTTATTCCATTATCAAGAAGACGATTCCCTTGATTACAAGTGTTTTGTTTATGGCTCTGCAAGTCTTAGGCTGCCGCAATGTACGATCGATTCTTCTCACGGGATGGAAAGGGATATGACAAAAACAATCCATGTGTCGTGAGAGGCGAAATGGTAAATAGTTTAAAGTTTCTCTCACAATGAAGCTGTTGTGATTGTGAGTGGACAGAGGCAGAATATGGTCATTGGAAAATCAGAGAGAACATGCAGATGAGAAGGAACGATTGAACAAATGTTTATGTAGAATAAGACGTGGCGTCGATGTCAGCCCTGAAGACGTTGGCAACTGACGGTGGCAACTAACAACGGTCGTGGCATATCTTCAAGATGACCTTCCTGGAGGGCCAAGATATGTATACGTACGGACATCTGGAGGTAGGTCAAATGATGCAACCATTACTCATGATTGGGGGGGGATTATCACAGGAGTCAATAATTCTGCTTCGCATAGTAATAACGTGGTGAGCAAATAGAATTAAATTACAGTCAAATCACAATGGATCGAATAGCTGGGGAACATGTAAAAAGTTCGACGTATCAATGCATTCGAGACAAAGGTATGCCTAATACGTTATGTGACATAGATAATGAAAACAAAGATTGTATAAATATGGACACGTTTCAATACTAGCACAATGAAATACGTCTACCTCTTAATTTCAATGAACAAAATCGAAATCTGCAAGTAGTTGCATTTTAAATTCCCCCAACAGAGAAACGTTTAGTACACTATTAAATTCATTCAGTGTATTTTTGTACTTTTCGTTACACATTATCTGGTAAAAACAATCATAAAAGGACAAAACAGCGTATGTATGACTCAAGTGAAGTAGAAATCAATTCATCACATGTTTGTAAATGTAATGCCGTCCAGGCAAAAGACATTCACATGCAAACGGCTGACGAGAGTGAGTGAGTGAGTGATTTAATGGTGTGCAGAAATACAGTCGTGGTGAAACACAAATTCTGGCTTGCGCTAGAAACCTAAACGACCCTACTACCGAGAGTCGCTAAAACGTGAGCGGTTTTCGCCGCTTTTAGTAACAGCCCAGAAATAATTAGTACCATGACAGCCGGTTCTACATCCATGACTATTAATAACCAGTCAATATATCATTTTTACACCCTTCGCAATTGAAATACTTTCTCATCACTGATCATGCAGAACATATGTGATTCATTTGAGCAATGATCAGTTCGTATAGGTGAAGTAGAATACCACGCGTTGCGATTAGAATACGAGCAGACTTTGCAAATACGATAATAACAGATTTCAAGAACAGAATACCACCAACCTTTGCGAGAATATTGCCAGTAGACTTTCGGTACAATACCAGCAGACTTTGCGAGTAGAATACCACCAATCCTTGCGAGATGATACCAGAAGACTTTGCGAGTACAATACCAACGGACGCCACGAGTAGAATACCGTCAGTTCTGGTGTGTAGAATACCACCAGAATACCATCTGTAGAATACCAGCTGACGTTGCAATTAGCGTAAAGGTGCATGTAGTGCAATAAGCAGATTTTTAGGAAATCTTTGAGTGTTCCTACACCTGCAAGGTAAAATGTTTACCGTGGCCACTGAGCATCTGTCTGTCAGTTAATCTAATACACGACGGTAACTATGACGGCTTTTTTGTGAATTTGCGAAATCAAGTAGGTAACTGACAATTCACTGAGCATCAGGCGACGATCGTGATGACTTGAGTAAATTAGTTCTTGTAAGTATTCACCCCACGTTTTACGTCGACAACGGGAACCTATTTCAACGTAAACGGATGCAATTATGGGCGAAGACGTTCAACTGTGTGATGTTGTAAGCCATATGTTCAAGTGAATTCCATCAGTGCTATGCGGATATTTGACTTCGTCATGTGAACATAGAGAACGACATGTCACCATTGCTTAATAATACTTTGTGAAATAACAAACAAGCCTTAAGACAGATCAAATCGAGTAGTGCACTGTAACTTAGAAACGACAAAAGTCATTCCTCTTATAATAGCTCTAAAATCTCTACCAAAAGTAGAGATCTTTATTTGAATCTGACAATGGGATACGTGTGTGCTCATCAAACCCTGTCTTGTAGTGTTCGTGGGCGTACAGGAATAAGCAACCGATGTTAAACTGATCCGTTCAGACGTTCAGGATATGTCTAGATCCACCTCAAATAATTGTGATAATACCCTTTCACTAATATGGGTTTATGTATCAATATTAAAACAGCTTTCATACAATAAAAGTATTTACGAGGCCATTTCTCTCATTTCTCTCTGTCTTCACTTAACATCCAACAGCCGGTCGTAAAGGTAGCTTATTGGTTTGGAATAGTGAGGGTCACGATCATTCCTGATCTCCAACTAATTTGGAGACCTGGATCCTCATTCATAAAACGTTCGTAGCGCAGAGACATCAATAAGCCCATGAAACACTATAGAGTTACGACAAGTCGTAGCGTTATGAATGCTTTGGGGATCGGGAGCCTGTTTGTTTTGTACTAAACAGATTGTCTTCACAGAGAAAGGGATTGGGAACATGTTCTCCAGTATACTTCTCCTTGCTATGTACATACTAGGTACTTGTAGGGAGCCTGTTTCAACACTTTATAGCGTCTAGCATCTGAAGGCTACACTAACATCTCATCCCTTACTTCTCGATTACCAAACGTGACAAACATCCTTCCACGCTCTCTGTGCTATCTGTTTGGGCGGCACGAGAAATGTACGATACAAATGAAAGCGACAGCAAGCACTTCCATGGTCATAAGAAAATCGCTAATAAATGCAGAAACAATTACAAGATGCCGAGTGTATCATGATGATCTCCGAATCTCATAATAATATTAGTACTGGTGCACTAAAAGAATAGTGTGTCCTGCACACCACTGGCACTCAACACTAACACTTCCAAGAAATTTCCGTGAAAGGCAACATAATTATCGTACAAAAAAACATATGTAATTTGATCACTTTATGTGGACTTCAAAGCATCATGTGAATGATGAGTGCAAAGTTTAACAACAAAACATAACACAACAAATAATAGTATAAATATAAGAATATAGACACATACAAGAAATAGTTTATGTTGTAGATGTGAATTTGATAAGCTCCTACTATCAGACTTCCTGTGACAGTCAGCAGGAAGATAGATTGTTAGCCTATCCGAATGTATAACACAGTCATTAATATAAATATTGTCCCTCTCTTTATCGTATTCATGTTGTAAGGGGACAAGTTAAGCCAAATGTACTGAAAAAAAATATCTGAAAATATGTTTTTGTCTCGTTTGCTGCATGTGGATTCTCCAGATTGTCATTTGCGCGTACACGATTCATTTGAGGCCAGGTAGACAAGTGTATATTCATAACCCAAACATATCTGAATGATGAAGCGTGTGTCTAGTTTGTAAACCCGCTGTGGAGCAACAGTTTGAGTCTGTCATGCATGGTTCATTCTTATCCTAAATTTATGAGCATTTCCACTGACCCTGGTTACAACCACCATTCCACGGATGTTCATAGACTACTCGGGGGTTAAGTCATGTTTGAGGTTTGCTCACTAGTGATGCTGTCGCAAAGAGAGACACGTGTTTCCACTTGTACCCAACACCCATACTTAATGCAAGAATAAAATAGGAATCTAGCCCAGATTTGATTAATTTTTGCAATCGTTATAAAATAATCGTAACATACATTTTTCCAATTTCATGAGTATTTCCTCTTTTATGATCGATGAGCCCTAATGCTCACTTCTAAAACATTTCGAGCATTTAGAGGAGATGTGCATGGGACAACGATGCTTTTAGACATCAACGTCTTTACTTGTTAAATACAAACGTTTCGGAGTTACTTCTTACTAATTCCTCACTGTGCATTTGTGTTCATTTTTAAAACAGATATATTATTCATTATACCTTGACAGACGCATGAACCAAACATAACCTGTCTTCTTTCTTCTATCAGCCTCGTAGATATACAGATTCCGTTAGGATCATTACGATCATTTAAAGCCTGGGCGCAAGAAAACACAGGCCAACTGACGTCATAACTCTTAGAACGAGCACGTAAATGTGTCATCTTCAACAATGCCTGGCAACGTCACTGTGCTTGACAGCAACGACTTCATGCTTAGTCCTCAGTGGATACTGTTAGGAAAGCCATAGCACCAATTTGTAGGTTTTTCATTTGTCGCCTCTCTCGTATACCAAAAGAACATTTTAGGATGCGAATGAAATATAGTATCGTTTTCTTGCCAGTGCGGAGGCATATGCAACAGAGATAAGAATCTCTTCATAATCAATAGGAACACAACAAGCCGTTGTCACTAAGGTGACATAAGCCCCTGCAGCAACTTATCAAATCAAACTCAAAAAGTAATGAAACTCAAGGTCGTAGTTTAAGATGACTATAAATGTCAACATGACCTGATAACCTCTCGTGATATTTTACCCTGCTGTTGTTCAAACACACAAATATTTTCAAGACACATTTTGACCTTGACATGAATGTCATAGTGAAATTGCTTATTAAACGAAAACATTCAAGAGAAGTCTTGAAAGTCTGTGAAGAAAAAGTACGTGAAGGACACCAAAATCGACAGGGCCCTCTGACATTCTATGAAACTTTGTGTCTGATATGAAGAAAATCCAGAGAACTGTTCTTGAGATATCACGCTAACAATGATGAAGCGTTAAAGTCCCCTGGTGACATTGCACTGAAGGTAAAGGTCACCAAAGCAGACTGGTGCCTTTCTCATACTGTGATGAACCAAGACGAAAGGCATGAAAAGAATCTAGTCAACTGTTCTTAAGACATTCTAATTCGTACGTAAGGACAGCCTAATACTGTATTCCACTTTTCAGGATGAACGTGCGCCAGGGAATGATAAATAATACTGTATGTGCATACGTGATCATATATCCATTTAACCAGGATTGTAGCAATGTTTCATCAACATTGGGAACACCGTTTGCAACCTTGTCTGGAATTGATCTTGGCTTACCACAGCTTAAACCTCACGTAAAACACAAGTACAGAAACACGTTACAGCTGCTGATTATTGATTCAGTCAAAGTGCAGCATGAATATCTTTGTTCATAGTTAGTCGAACCAAATGGATACTTCAAATATACCTACAATTAAGAAACTGACAGTGACGAGAGCAGGTGGTTGCGATACAGATATCTCACCTTTGTACAGTATGCTAGGGAATGGAGATACAAGTGACGAAAACATTCCAATAATGATAAAGGAAAGCATTGTCTGAAGTGTTATTAAACGTACCCTGTATATCCTCGGGCTATGGTCCCTTGCAGATGTTTTTTTTTGGCTCAAAACCAAATTGTGATCGAAATGAAATTGCTATCAGCATGCTCAGTATACCCACTAGGGTAGAACAAATTGATGTCGATTTCATGCTTTAATCAATACACATTTTTCTTTCACGAATTTCCCAGGTTTAGGGCTCCAAGCAGAAAGACCTGATGCCATCCCGTAACTTTTATTGTTATTGAAATTTTGTAAATGAGATAATTTTATAACCAGCGGTTTGATTCATGTTAAATAGTTGTGCGTGTAAAGAGACAGTTGAGGACCAGATTTTTAAACAGACCCGTGTCCACTGCCACAATGATTTATATAGAAACACGATTGGTATGCGGCACTGACAATATATGCCCAATGATGCTGCCCCATTCACCGTCACGATAAATAGCAGCATTGAATATGGTTTTGAGAAAGTAGTTCCAATTCACACTTTATACGTTGCTGAACATTATAAGTTGGTGATTATGTGGCTATCCTTTTTTGTAGGATATACATCCTATACAGACATTTTCAGTGAATGTATTTATTCAAAACAAAATACCAAAACGTTTCAGTTAGACAATGTCATATGATTACTATCAGTTTAACAGTGCCATGGTGCTGTTTAACAGTTCGGCCGAAACATTCACGGCAATAAGACATTCGTGCGTATGTTCGATCGTTTGTTGGTCAGCGTCTGCTGTCACTTAAGGAAGAAAGCGCGGAACGCAAGGTGGACTAAAGCCATGCATAATTCTCCTCCAGTGCTAATTTTCGGCGTGAATGATTGATGTCAAATTTGATAATCAAATACATGCTAGTTTCCCTTGTGTGAGTGAGTGAGTGAGTTTAGTGTTAGGCCGCTTTTGCACTCTACCAGCAATATCACTGTGGGCGAAGGGGGCTTCACGCCAGAAGTGGGCTTCACACATTGTATCCATCTGCGACATCGAACCTGGGTCTTCAGCATGACGAACGAACGCTTTAACCTGTTGACTTCACCACCAGCCCACTGTCTCTGGAACCTGTTATTGTTGCCTGGAGCTGTATTTTCCACTGTGGTATATTTCACAACGAATATAATCGAATTCAGTCATTTCATCTGTTCTTTTCAATAGTGTTTGTCTACAAGACTCAACACAGTAGTTCACACTTCAGGAACAAATTTCAGCAATGTTTTCCAAAAGACAGGAACACAATTCGTGAAAGTGGGTCAGTTGTTGCAGGACACGATCCAGCACAGGATGGGAATTCCACTGGTTGAGGCTGCCAAGACGCATCACACTGCAGCCAACCTATACCTGATATGATCACAGATAACTTCGCTAATATTGACAGTAATAACCTTCGTCAGTTATTCAAATAAGGACTAAATATGGCGGACTGGCGTCGACCAACTGGCATCACAAATTTGAAAGAACAATAGGTGCTGTCAAAGCATACGCCAAAATTGGGACTGCAGGTTAAAGATTAGTTTTTTAGTGAAGTCGCTGCGTGATGTTGTTATTACTGGTATGCAAGAACTGAAAAAGAGGGAACATAATTTGAATAAACTCTTTCTGTTAATGTGTGGTATTGTGACACAGACTATACGGCGCCCCTTTACTGCATAATAATGAGACACCATCGCTCATTAAACGTCTTCGGTGAGCATGTTCTCTTCAGACAGTGGCAAAACATCCACCTTTGGAAGTGTGGAAAATGGATGATGGCCACTTACTCGAGGTGTCCGGATGTACCAATTTTGGGTTGACTTGGATATAACTATTCTGATATAGAAAAGCCTAGGGATCATTGCCAGACTATTGTCTGGCAACATGTCTGCCGACCACATGTATTACATCATACAGAAGCCAAAACGGGAATGTAACGTTATCGGTGGGTGAAATAGAGTGAAGATGCGCAAGGTTTCATGCATGAAGTAAGATAAAGAGTGTAATCGAGATACGTTTCACTTCTTGATTAAAGTTCCAAATTGAAATACAGTGAAAAACTCATGCTACACATAATCTCACTGTAAACCAATATTACAAGTGTCGAAGGCAGACCGCGACTAGGGTATAAATGTTTGCATAACACACATGGGACTGCTTGTTTCTGGCCCCATGATCTGGCTGTCTGCTCAACCGAAAGGCAATTATACTTGAATGAAATTTATGTTATCGCGGACATCTAGACATTATAACCTTATCGAGTCCTTTTAATTATCGTGACTGAATGAGCTGCATTCTGCTCTACTAAGATTAAACTAACCAAGAATCAATGTGTATGTCTTCTCTGATCGGTAGTCGCTTTGTCTACGTCCAATAGAGTTGGAGGACGCTGACTACAAAGAATTGCGTTGTAAAAACATCAGTTATGACAACGCAAGATGTTCATCCATGTGATATATTGCTGCAAGGGGTATTGTGGCTGTCAACAACCTTTCCCGGATCAGTACGTTCTCCCGGGTGTTCCTGGAGCAATCAATGGACCTAACTAGATGTGTTCATCACCAGAGTGAATAACATTCCAGCACCATGTGTATAGGGGTTCCATCTACGTTGGGTTTGGAGGCACTTTCAGACTAGAAGGTTCTCGTTGCCATGGTTATGTTTAAAGGAGGAACGATGAGACATGAATATTTTGTACAATATGTTGTACTTTCATATGTTGTATAATTACAGGAGGAACAATGCTTATGACATCGCAGTTTTACAAGGCGCCATAGATGGGATAAAATAAGACATAATGTGCAGCAGCATCAACATTGATATGAAGAGAAATAGAAGAACAGAATACGGCAAGAGTGATTGATCTAAACATATACAGCGACAGGGGAAACACGCACTATGAAATCTAAACATATGGAAAACAGTTTGTAAGTGGAAATAGAGTCTACTAAAACCTGTCCACATCCGTCAGATGTTTTATCTCTGCTAAAAGCAATGTCATCATACAATTCTGACTATATTATGAGTATACGTTTGATAGCCGTCGCATTTAGCGGTATTTCAGTTGTACGACGCGGTCCGGCAATCCAGTGAATGAAAAAAGGAGATACGAGGATAGAACATCTGTTTATCAAACATTGACAATATCTGGTGTTCGCGGAAAGGTGGGCTTTTGCTACCTCATATTCGTTATAAACATACGCCAAGTTGGGCGTATGGTACCTCACCAGTAACATTTGTTATAAATATATGCCAAGGTGTGTGTATGCTACCTCACCAGTGACATTCGTTATAAACATATGCCCAGGGCAGACAAGTGTTCACATGAAATAATTTAGGTCCAAAACAAAATAGGGAATAATTTATATTTGTCACGATACAATAAATTGTTAAATGTCATTGACATGTCCCCCATAACCCCGCTACTGAGGCATTGAATGTTGCACTCTAATTCGGACGACTTCTAAACAAGAGTTTCTGTAAAGTCTTAACAAAAAGAGCATGCGCGAGTGAACCTCAAAACTGTTTGTTGTTTTATACATATTTTATTCATGAGAAAAGGTTTGGGTACACGGTATAGAACTTAGAACACCCTCTCCGTCATATTTACATAATATTATAACATTCATTATACAAGGTGGACAGACAAGAACAGAAAGATGGGAAAGAGTGGATTAATTGCAATAAGTCAGAAAATCTTTTTGATTGACAAATATCTGTTTGAACTATTGAAATATGTTTTGATGTGTATGACCAGTAAAACCTCCATTGCCATATAATTGTAAATCAGAGTTTATAGTCACATTGGTAACACTGCGTAACGTAGTCATCATGGTAGTTCTCTGTTGAGTATATACCTGACAGTCAAATAGACAGGGGCAAGGATTTTCCACAAGAACAACTTGGGTTATCTATTATACCAGCACGGAATAGATCATACTTCAACTGACTACACATGTAACATCGTCTTGTAAGGTTGATATTAGAGATGTTCCCTCCCAAATCAAAGTATTGAGGAGACGTTTTGTGTGTGTGTGTGTGTATGTGTGTGTGTATGTGTGTGTGTGTGTGTGTGTATGTGTGTGTGTGTGTTACAATAATATTAAGTTTCATGTCTTTTTCAAATGTACATATTACGAATGTATTTCTTGCAACTTCGAAAAGTGTATAGAGGTCCATTAGCCCTAGAATCAATCCTCAAATCAAGGAACAGTTAAATAACTGTATAACTGTATAATAGGCCACAAGGCCGATATTACGCAAATAAACTGTCTGTCTGTCTCAAAATTTCATAGAACTCAGTAACACACTTTTTCTAACGTTAACTGGAAATTCATTCCTCATTCTAAATGTGGATGGAAAGTACGAATTATACGAAAGTTTTAATCGTGAGAAGGGAAGTGAGACATCATCAGTCAGCAGAGTTACGAAGATTATAGTATTTAGATGCTACTTTCCAGGAGCAAGATCATTAGGCTAAAAAAAAAAGAAATGTTTCTTGGGCACCGGGGCGTAACAAATTTTTATTGCCATTTTGACTTTGCCGCGTCTCTATCATCCATTTGTCCACTATAAGAATGAATGTGTGTAAGAACGAATGTAACTGAATCTACAGCTCATTAACACATTCTTATAAACTTTCCAAGCTGTATTTCTGATAGAAAAAAATAAAATTGTGTTCCTCCCTCGAGATCGTCACTTTTTTTGTCTATCAAAAATTTAAGAAAGGTCCTACCGCCCTCGTCACTTTTGAAAAACATCCTCATTTTTTACGCAGCCTTAAGGTACGATGGTGCCATATTATTTTGTATTTTGTAAGAAAGAACGTTACAACGTTTTGCCTTCTCCTACGTTCTGCGAAAGATTCCCAACCGGTTTCACATTGCAGATGTTCATGTTGTATATATTAAGGTATTAAAACTTATAAACTGTTTATTTCTCAACCGCGTAACATTTGTCCGTTTCATAACGTGCATGCTGTGTACACTCAGCTAGAGCGTTAGAGCCGAAGCTAAATGCGTACGTGAAATCGCTTCTTGACGTGTCCGTTGTAAATCCTTTAAAAATACTTCAGTTTCAACAGCTGGACGGACAAAGACCATTACAGTGCGTAACAGTTACTGGCAGCATGGTTTACTAGGATAGTGGGTCGGGCATCGGATTATACACACACGTGTATTTTTAGCGTTGGTAGTTGTTATGAAAAGGTTAAGACATTTATGCCTGTATCCTTGGCCGAAGCCAGACATCAAATGGAGTGTCGTTCCTGACTGAAATTAAATTAATCCCTCTGTTGACAGTTTGCGATAAGATTTCGGCCACAGCATGACCCAGTGAAGTTGTGTCAGCGGTAATGTGTTTACGGTGATTCAGCGAAGGGTTTAGCAGGTGTGATACGCCGGAGCCCCGACAAGACGTGGATAGATAGGATACGATAGTCCGTCAAGTTCATGCTTTGCAATCCTCAACTCAAATTAAGTCGGGATAATAATCAGATCAGCTCGAAAATAAATGATATTTATTTAACCTTTCAAGGGGTGTATCGATAATCTCCATGCATGCAGACCAGCACTTTAGATGTGTAGTTAAAACATCATCAGGTCCTTGACAGGCTTTCATTGCGGGTGCCCTCAAGACATAACCATCTTGAAGAAAGAGGTCCATTTTAGCTTTGTCTGGGCCTCATCCTAGCTCGTGGGTCTGAGAATGATAGAAATAAATATGAGATCTGCATCAGTTTTGTCTGCTCTCGACCTTTGCAACTGTTGCCTGTTTTGAGTGATCTCAAGATGAGAGGCCAGGCTGCATCTCATCCAGAACCCCAGCCAGGGAACTTCTGTAACACGATCACGGCAATTTTCAACAAGACTTCCGTCATCACGCAGTCATGCCATTCGTAGGCAAACGACCGTGCATAAATTTTATTTCCAACAATTTAATGGACATTTTCTATAAAATACTGTTAACGAGATGCTTCATCGCGTGAATGTTGTACAAATCAAACGAAAGGGGTGTGTTTTTGTGGACTTCTTGTTAATGTTGTTTCGTGGAAGGCTATGAATAGTGTCCATTACAATCTCGTTTACAGCTGATATGTTTTTATTCTTGCGCTTCCAATTTTCCGAACGACATCAATTTTTCGCCAACTCAAAAAGGTTCTGAACAACCTCACTGTGGATAGAAAAATTGTAGCAATTACGACACAAAACAAACTGAAACGGTTGATTCTGTGGTTTGCTCTTTAACGAACTACAAGTGACGTGGAACAACTTTACTCACTTTTTCTCTGTTATGCAGTGTTAAACGAAACATGTGTCGTCTATTGCGATGTGTTTAGTCGTGAAGACCTATATTTGTGGGATCGAATCACGTTGGAAATTATGTGTTCAGGCTTTCTTCCTACAGAAACCGTGACAAAACTGGAATACTGTAAATTTTAATGTTTAACTCAACTCAACTGTAGGACTCGCCGTCAATGTCACTTTCATACATACTGATAAAGCCTTTATCAAATTGAATAATATTCTTTACTTAACGCAATTATTTTACTTCGGATGTGGGAAAACATGCAAACGGATGCTCTGATGACGCTTGTGAGAATGGATTTAGATTTAGTCCATCAAAGTGCTGACAAGCATGGTGACTCAGAGAAGTGGCACTGAACAGTGTTTTAGATGGAATTGTGACAACTGGTCACTAAAATAGACTTAAGTACTTGTAAGTATGGAACCATGTGATGTTCCTTGACAGCGCCTTTGTGGCGGTGAAGGAAGTGACTGGCTTATTGCTTTTAAAGGGCAATATTACACATTCGAGGTTGTCAACATCGTTCCAAGTATATCCAAGAGGATTACAAGCCAATGACGAACGGAAATAATGGCCGAAATACCTATGTCTTAGCAACAAGTAGGAAACGTCAAGGGATTTAAATATAACCCTCCTCTGCACAGTTAATTGAGGGTCCACCTTGGATCTTTAATCTCAATATTCCGGTATCGAATGATTAGGTTCCCACCTTTAATTACCCTATGGCTATAGCATGTTCAGGCGTGGTCAGTACAGCTGTCTGAGGCCAGAATCTATACTTGCGTGAGGCATGGGGAATGAATGCATTATGTCCTGGGCAATAACGCACCAGTAGCCTACTTGCGTTTCCGCGATTACAGTCTTCCCCATTTGTGTGGTTAGATAGGGCATTGATCTTGAGTTGGCTTCCACTGAGGTCGCCCAGTGGCTCCGTGCGCTACACACAAGCAAGGTCTCGCATCTTCGGACAGCTATGAACACTTGGGGTCTCACATAAACTGGTAGTTGACCACGCTGACCACGAGTGACCACACGTGCCCACAAGATGCCAAGGTATACAAGCTGATTAGAAGAATGGGTTTTTCCGGGATTCAGGTAAAGTGGGTTTATAACTTTTAACCAAAGGAACTAACCAGTAGTGTTTTCAATGGGTTTTATTGACTAGTGTTGTACATCGAGCAAATCCACACCGTACGCTCTGCATCTATTCCACAAGGACACCGTCTATTTGTTCGTATGATATACCTGCAATGCTATTTTATGTCTTAGTAAATTGTATTAGAGATATGTGTTAAAACACATGAATCATCTCTTGGTTATGATTTATGTTAATTATTAAACACAAATAATGTGTCTATAATTGATTGTCTTCGTCCGTGAACGTGCGTCAGTTGCCATTCTCCATAATCTATGTAATACGTGGGACACGCGATATTTTTTTTTACTTTTAGATAGATCGATAAACAATGCCCGGAGTAAATCTATCTATACACACACACACACCCTGCGAAGTATTACTTTTAAGTAAGCGGACGTTAGCTTAGTTGATGAATATTGTGAATTTAAGTATTGCATCGGATTTGTAGAATGTTTCAGAAATATGTTTGTTGTTACATAAATATCGGTCTTTACTGCGATATAGTGGCCGCACTAGTTTGTGCTTGGGAGCTTTATCGCTAAACGCCTAACGCTGCCGTTATTTATATAACGTACGCTCCATCGTACCGATAAGACAAAAGATGACAAGGACTTGTCTAGTTTTATGTGCCTTCGTTATAGTTATATATAATGATTCAGTCGCACGGTTTCTTTGTGGGCTGGCACTGTCAAACCTTACGACAAGCATCGATTCCAGACTTGTACATTTCGCGATGTACGTGAGTGCATCTCGAACGCTGCGTTAAATGCTATTTCTATTAATCCATTCAGGTGTTTTTCCCTAGTTTGTCACGGCATGTATCTCTGCCAATGCCAATTTCTATCATCCTGCCACAATAAGCTTTCTCAAATAACTTAACCAAGCATTAACTTTGTTTTAAAAGCTAAGCTGTGAGAAAGTTTGTCTTTCCATGAATATATAAATGTTCTAACTTCGTAAGTACCTGAGCAACATGGAAAGGCCGACGCCATTAGCTGGCGATGATGGCATTTTGCCAGACAGGACGGGGATTTACAACAATTACAACAAAGTGCACACGTCGTGTATCTATCGACCCTCATGATAGACCCTTAGGTACATACATGAATACCCATTTCATATTCCTAATCTACTTCCTCTTTTAACACAAAAAGTAAACCTGTGCGGATAAATTAAACAAAGTATCCAGGCGCTTCTTGCGACACGCTAATAGATTTAATTATAACGGGAACACTTTGCTGAATACTGATCAATTTCTATTTTAGACAAATCATTATAACTTTTTATTTATCTAATAGGTTTTAAATGAAGAACAACACCATTTCTACCCGGAGGAGCTCATCCACCTCATGGAGTCATTGATGTGTGCGAATGTCCACACATTCCCCTAAAGTTACCTATTTCTCGATATTGTCTTTTACAAACAATTACAACCCAAAACTATATACAACTATATACTGATGGACATTCTTCCACATCGACACATCAAAACGCATGGTCATGTCTATAGGTTATTAAAGAGCTGTTTGTATTAATAATTACATATGTCACCCATAAATAGCCGATTACATAGACAACTCTTCAAAGGCTCCCCGCAACCGGAATCATTGCTTGATATACCATATGTCTTTGATCTAGGTCCGATAAATATGTTGTAGGTTTTGACAAATCACCTTGAACGACGATACTTAAACGTGTTGACATTACCCAAGGTAAAGAATAATTTCCTTTTGCAAGACATTCGACCATCATTCGCTGATGATAAACGTGACACTTGTGAATAGAGAAATATCGCACTGTTACCTGTCATATACCACTTGTACATATAGGACGTAATCTGAGAAATATCGCACTGTTACCTGTCATATACCACTTGTACATATAGGAGGTAATCTGAGAAATATCGCACTGTTACCTGTCATATACCACTTGTACATATAGGACGTAATCTGAGAAATATCGCACTGTTACCTGTCATATACCACTTGTACATATAGGACGTAATCTGAGAAATATCGCACTGTTACCTGTCATATACCACTTGTACATATAGGACGTAATCTGAGAAATATCGCACTGTTACCTGTCATATACCACTTGTACATATAGGACGTAATCTGAGAAATATCGCACTGTTACCTGTCATATACCACTTGTACATATAGGAGGTAATCTGAGAAATATCGCACTGTTACCTGTCATATACCACTTGTACATATAGGACGTAATCTGAGAAATATCGTACTGTTACCTGCCATATACCACTTGTACATATAGGACGTAATCTGAGAAATATCGTACTGTTACCTGTCATATACCACTTGTACATATAGGACGTAATCTGAGAAATATCGTACTGTTACCTGTCATATACCACTTGTACATATAGGACGTAATCTGAGAAATATCGTACTGTTACCTGCCATATACCACTTGTACATATAGGACGTAATCTGAGAAATATCGCACTGTTACCTGTCATATACCACTTGTACATATAGGAGGTAATCTGAGAAATATCGCACTGTTACCTGTCATATACCACTTGTACATATAGGACGTAATCTGAGAAATATCGCACTGTTACCTGTCATATACCACTTGTACATATAGGAGGTAATCTGAGAAATATCGTACTGTTACCTGTCATATACCACTTGTACATATAGGACGTAATCTGAGAAATATCGCACTGTTACCTGTCATATACCACTTGTACATATAGGACGTAATCTGAGAAATATCGTACTGTTACCTGTCATATACCACTTGTACATATAGGACGTAATCTGAGAAATATCGTACTGTTACCTGTCATATACCACTTGTACATATAGGACGTAATCTGAGAAATATCGTACTGTTACCTGCCATATACCACTTGTACATATAGGACGTAATCTGAGAAATATCGCACTGTTACCTGTCATATACCACTTGTACATATAGGAGGTAATCTGAGAAATATCGCACTGTTACCTGTCATATACCACTTGTACATATAGGACGTAATCTGAGAAATATCGCACTGTTACCTGTCATATACCACTTGTACATATAGGAGGTAATCTGAGAAATATCGTACTGTTACCTGTCATATACCACTTGTACATATAGGACGTAATCTGAGAAATATCGCACTGTTACCTGCCATATACCACTTGTACATATAGGACGTAATCTGAGAAATATCGTACTGTTACCTGTCATATACCACTTGTACATATAGGACGTAATCTGAGAAATATCGTACTGTTACCTGCCATATACCACTTGTACATATAGGACGTAATCTGAGAAATATCGCACTGTTACCTGTCATATACCACTTGTACATATAGGAGGTAATCTGAGAAATATCGCACTGTTACCTGTCATATACCACTTGTACATATAGGAGGTAATCTGAGAAATATCGCACTGTTACCTGTCATATACCACTTGTACATATAGGACGTAATCTGAGAAATATCGCACTGTTACCTGCCATATACCACTTGTACATATAGGACGTAATCTGAGAAATATCGCACTGTTACCTGTCATATACCACTTGTACATATAGGACGTAATCTGAGAAATATCGCACTGTTACCTGCCATATACCACTTGTACATATAGGACGTAATCTGAGAAATATCGTACTGTTACCTGTCATATACCACTTGTACATATAGGACGTAATCTGAGAAATATCGCACTGTTACCTGTCATATACCACTTGTACATATAGGACGTAATCTGAGAAATATCGCACTGTTACCTGTCATATACCACTTGTACATATAGGACGTAATCTGAGAAATATCGTACTGTTACCTGTCATATACCACTTGTACATATAGGACGTAATCTGAGAAATATCGCACTGTTACCTGTCATATACCACTTGTACATATAGGACGTAATCTGAGAAATATCGTACTGTTACCTGTCATATACCACTTGTACATATAGGACGTAATCTGAGAAATATCGCACTGTTACCTGTCATATACCACTTGTACATATAGGACGTAATCTGAGAAATATCGCACTGTTACCTGTCATATACCACTTGTACATATAGGACGTAATCTGAGAAATATCGTACTGTTACCTGTCATATACCACTTGTACATATAGGACGTAATCTGAGAAATATCGTACTGTTACCTGTCATATACCACTTGTACATATAGGACGTAATCTGAGAAATATCGTACTGTTACCTGTCATATACCACTTGTACATATAGGACGTAATCTGAGAAATATCGCACTGTTACCTGTCATATACCACTTGTACATATAGGACGTAATCTGAGAAATATCGCACTGTTACCTGTCATATACCACTTGTACATATAGGACGTAATCTGAGAAATATCGTACTGTTACCTGTCATATACCACTTGTACATATAGGACGTAATCTGAGAAATATCGTACTGTTGCCTGCCATATACCACTTGTACATATAGGACGTAATCTGAGAAATATCGCACTGTTACCTGTCATATACCACTTGTACATATAGGACGTAATCTGAGAAATATCGCACTGTTACCTGTCATACAGCACGTGTATGTATAGGAGGTAATCTGAGAAATATCGCACTGTTACCTGTCATACAGCACGTGTATGTATAGGAGGTAATCTGAGAAATATCGCACTGTTACCTGTCATATACCACTTGTACATATAGGACGTAATCTGAGAAATATCGCACTGTTACCTGTCATACAGCACGTGTATGTATAGGAGGTAATCTGAGAAATATCGCACTGTTACCTGTCATATACCACTTGTACATATAGGACGTAATCTGAGAAATATCGTACTGTTACCTGTCATATACCACTTGTACATATAGGACGTAATCTGAGAAATATCGCACTGTTACCTGTCATATACCACTTGTACATATAGGACGTAATCTGAGAAATATCGCACTGTTACCTGTCATACAGCACGTGTATGTATAGGAGGTAATCTGAGAAATATCGCACTGTTACCTGTCATATACCACTTGTACATATAGGACGTAATCTGAGAAATATCGCACTGTTACCTGCCATATACCACTTGTACATATAGGACGTAATCTGAGAAATATCGTACTGTTACCTGTCATATACCACTTGTACATATAGGACGTAATCTGAGAAATATCGTACTGTTACCTGTCATATACCACTTGTACATATAGGACGTAATCTGAGAAATATCGCACTGTTACCTGTCATACAGCACGTGTATGTATAGGAGGTAATCTGAGAAATATCGCACTGTTACCTGTCATATACCACTTGTACATATAGGACGTAATCTGAGAAATATCGCACTGTTACCTGCCATATACCACTTGTACATATAGGACGTAATCTGAGAAATATCGTACTGTTACCTGTCATATACCACTTGTACATATAGGACGTAATCTGAGAAATATCGTACTGTTACCTGTCATATACCACTTGTACATATAGGACGTAATCTGAGAAATATCGTACTGTTACCTGTCATATACCACTTGTACATATAGGACGTAATCTGAGAAATATCGCACTGTTACCTGTCATATACCACTTGTACATATAGGACGTAATCTGAGAAATATCGTACTGTTACCTGTCATATACCACTTGTACATATAGGACGTAATCTGAGAAATATCGCACTGTTACCTGTCATATACCACTTGTACATATAGGACGTAATCTGAGAAATATCGCACTGTTACCTGTCATATACCACTTGTACATATAGGACGTAATCTGAGAAATATCGCACTGTTACCTGTCATATACCACTTGTACATATAGGACGTAATCTGAGAAATATCGCACTGTTACCTGTCATATACCACTTGTACATATAGGACGTAATCTGAGAAATATCGTACTGTTACCTGTCATATACCACTTGTACATATAGGACGTAATCTGAGAAATATCGCACTGTTACCTGTCATATACCACTTGTACATATAGGACGTAATCTGAGAAATATCGCACTGTTACCTGTCATATACCACTTGTACATATAGGACGTAATCTGAGAAATATCGTACTGTTACCTGCCATATACCACTTGTACATATAGGAGGTAATCTGAGAAATATCGCACTGTTACCTGTCATATACCACTTGTATATATAGGACGTAATCTGAGAAATATCGTACTGTTACCTGCCATATACCACTTGTACATATAGGACGTAATCTGAGAAATATCGCACTGTTACCTGTCATATACCACTTGTACATATAGGACGTAATCTGAGAAATATCGTACTGTTACCTGTCATATACCACTTGTACATATAGGACGTAATCTGAGAAATATCGTACTGTTACCTGCCATATACCACTTGTACATATAGGACGTAATCTGAGAAATATCGTACTGTTACCTGTCATATACCACTTGTACATATAGGACGTAATCTGAGAAATATCGCACTGTTACCTGTCATACAGCACGTGTATGTATAGGAGGTAATCTGAGAAATATCGCACTGTTACCTGTCATATACCACTTGTACATATAGGACGTAATCTGAGAAATATCGCACTGTTACCTGTCATATACCACTTGTACATATAGGACGTAATCTGAGAAATATCGCACTGTTACCTGCCATATACCACTTGTACATATAGGACGTAATCTGAGAAATATCGTACTGTTACCTGTCATATACCACTTGTACATATAGGACGTAATCTGAGAAATATCGCACTGTTACCTGTCATATACCACTTGTACATATAGGACGTAATCTGAGAAATATCGTACTGTTACCTGTCATATACCACTTGTACATATAGGACGTAATCTGAGAAATATCGCACTGTTACCTGTCATATACCACTTGTACATATAGGACGTAATCTGAGAAATATCGTACTGTTACCTGTCATACATCACGTGTATGTATCGGAGGTAAACTTAGAAATATCGAACTCTTACCTGTGATATACTCCGAGTCGTCAATCTGCACAGGATACAAGCATCCACTCACATATTAAGACTGCTTGACTATGTTACTGGTATATTACTGTGAACATCTATATTCAACTTCCCCAATTAACGTAAAATAACGAGACATTTAATATATTTTTTGAAAGATGAAAGCAATTAAACGTTTACTATGAATGAGAAATTTGTAACATCTGCTAGAATTAACAGAATATGTGTTTATCTTTCAGTGAGTAATTTGATAGTGTACTTCCTACCTACAGAGATATACCTGTATCCATATCATCCATCTGTATACTCTGTCACTTTTAAAATATTTCACACCATAACTCATTTCTGTGATAACAGGATCGGATCTATCAATAGATTCGCCCTCAAGCGTATGGAAATCAGCTAATGAACGTTGTTTTATCAGGCAAGGATAGATCACTGAAAAAGTGACGACAGCAAATAAATATGACCCTGATCTTCCAATGACTCAAGGCACCTATTCATAATATTCATTGACAAAGTGATTTTAATGTGACTCGATACACAGGAATACCCTTACGGTACGACAACGACAGCTCCGAGTAATCGTGTGTACCGAGTCAGGTCCCCCTCTCACAAAACATTAAGGTGATCGAAAGTCACTAAGATACTCTTAGTACAATGCTGAAGGATGGGAATTAAGGTCAACCATAGTAAAGTTTGCTTCATGATAGTTTCCCCAGGTCTGGACCAAACACCTTAGTATTCAGCATCATGTGCTTGTTACCAGAAATGTTAAACATATGCAAATAAACTAGGCATTGAGAATGTACAGAGAAACCAAGAAGGTTCTGAAGGCTTCAGTGTTTCAGAACGTCCGTTGCTACCTTCTTCACACATCCTACCGTTTCCACAACCACAATTTATTGCCTGGTAGAAGTATCAGATTGCCTTGTTTACCAGTGAAACCAATGTAAATGAAATGTCTTGATGCCTGCAACGTATCTTGCGATACGGGGTGATGTATTACAGACCAACTGATTGGCGACCGAGCAATTCAATATCATTTTGTGTGATTTCCATCTCTCCTTATATGTCGTAACGTCATCAAGAAGCGAGTGCCATTTATAAAATGATCATGAAATACACAGACGTCAGTATCTCACCGACTTGTCTGCATTTCAGCCAGCCGGGCTAATTGCAGAACTAACAAGAGATTTCCCTGCTGAGGGGTGCCGTTGGTGGCGTCTAATTACAGACTTGAAATGAGTTGAAGTAGGTCACAAGGGTTTGCAGCACTAACAGTATGGCTAGTTAATATAACCTCATATATGCAGAACCGCATCATGGACAAAGCGTTGTGACTAAAATACTTGCGATTGATTGACTGAAACCGAGTGCCTCTATTTGCTGGCCACTACACGGAAGACATCAGGTAAAACAGAACTGACAAGCACAAGCGCTATGGTGTTGTTTGTTGGCATTTGGTTGACTAAGTGGAAGATAATGTAGGGGAGATGGACTCCATACAGGAAGTAATCTTTTTCAAATGCATGTTATAGACTCATTTCGCTCTACTTTGGGCTTCCCCCGAGGAGCTTCAGCCAGTCATTTATAGATTTCGCAATCACATTTGAATACAGAACTGTTTTAGCTTCCAAGAAGTTGATCGCGAATTGTTCACTGATTTAAGTGACATTTAGATGCTGGTATGATGAAAAGGGACAATTTTTAAGGATAGAGAACTTCTAACAGTGAATAGATTTGAATTATGGTGTTAGCATCATCATCGCAGTGTCACATAGACCTGTTTCAATAAAGAAGATCTCTATCTAAAAATACGTCCGACTGCGTCTTATAGTAAGACGTGTTTAAGCGAGTGTGTTTATTTATTAGGATCAGCATCACTGGCACTACCATAATTAAAACATCGATGAATATGTCTGAGCTGTCTTCAAGTGTATCAGAAGGGTACGTGCAACTATGGCATGGTATTTTGGAATGGGAAGGATTTAAGCGAGACCTCCAAATTAGTGAAAATGTGGTGAAGTTCTGGCGATCAAATGGGATATAAATTTATTTATTCGGGAATAATATAACTTTGATTTAAAGCCGCTTGTCATCAGATACCCTGCGTAACTTCCGTGGTTTGGCCCTTTCAGGGTGCAACATGTCATTTCATTCATATTAATATTTTAACCGATAACTGAATGCTTTAATGCACGATAGTGAATAGTTTAGTTCATAATAGTTTTTGAATGCTGAGATGATGGGTCAGAATTATGGATAATACTGTTATATACGCTCACCGCAAAAAACACCCAAAACATTTTGGTAAAGTCAAATGTCAGTTTTAATAGTAAATATGAGTTAAACTTTACAAGGCCAATGCAATTTTACTAAAATTATTTTGTTTTTTTCTAACTGCATATTCCGGATAGCTAGCGTGGTGTGTTGCCAGTAACCAAAGTGACCCAAATGTATCTCATCAGAAATTAACGACGTTTTCCACGCAGCATGGGCTTGTCTGTAACCCATGTAACATATGGGGCATATTCCCCATAATTCGCGAGAAGGTGTCTGCGTGTTTACAAACGATGAGTAGTTTTTTGTATTGTTACGTGTGTTCCGAGACAGTCTGGCGTCGTTGCTAGACATTGATACTGATTAAATTGTTTTCATATTTACACAACGATATGTATTAATGGCGTTAAACTTTGTTGTTTGATGTTTGTGGTGATGCGGAGCCAATAAAGCCTCAGTCCACCTGTAGAACGCAAGCAATGTCAGAGGTCATCCAGCAGGAGGTCCTTTATGGCCTCTAGACATGAGTTGCTTATCAACAGGGGTACCAGATGACACATATCTTAAATGGATTTTACTATTCTGTATGTGTGTCTGTCTCTCTGTCTGTGTCTCTGTATGTCTGTTTGTACTCCAACTGATTGACAACAGCTATGGATGCCATCCCAATTGCTTTTCTGCTGTTCGGCTAGGTAAGTCTTCATTGAGCAAATGCCAGCTCTATGGTGGTGGAGACATGTAAATAAACAGGATTGATTAAGCTAAAAATGAAACATGATGTGAGGTTAACATCGATAAAGTATCGAACTAGGACGTGGATGTATACGTCTTTGTGTGCATGAGGAATGTAAACACTTTTAACTGACGTTTTAGTTAAGAAATCATATAAAAACATGCAACTGTGCTAGAAGTTGTCAAGCTTCGTGAGCTGGCACTTCTCCAGAGATTGTTTGGTCAATGTCTTGTCTATATGCTAACCTAACGTGATCATGGAAGCAATAGTGAAGTGTTCTGTTGGACACACTTCAGTTCTGGCGAAATCCGTTTCCAAAATGAAAAGTATACACATTCTGCTAAATCTGTGATGCACAAATAACCAAGCCTGTTCTACAGTCGGTTAATGTTTGCATCTACATGCAAGCGAATTTGTGCAAGATTATATTACTTGGTTTGATATTTGGAACACGTAGGAAGATTTGTTGTATACGTTTTGTCCAGTTGCATTATATTTGAGTAAAACAACTGATCTTACTGATCCAAAATGTCCTGCTGTCCGATTATGTAGTTTATTCAATCAAGACGCTATTACATTTATTATGAAGCCCTTGTACGGGCTTTGTGGAAGTCGCGGTGGCTGAGTGGACTAGGATTTTGTGTGCTGGCGACTAGATGCCTGACTCTGAGGATGTGGGTCGAATCACGGATGGGACTCAACCAAAACAATACTAGAATTTGTACTTCACTAAGAAAGTGTCGTCTCATATATGACATATGTTACACTTGGAAGGCCTACATTCATGTCAGTTCCTCAATACATGACATTAGTAGAATCAGGAAGTTGTTTTACTCTTACATTCCCAACGGTTGTTGAAGAGGGTCGAGGGACAGACCAAAGTCCAACGTCGATATCGAGGTTTACTCCCTCCAACAAGTACGGTTATCCTATGCCGTTGATATGGATGGTGACATGAAGAAATGTCCGTCTGATTTCGTGACAAATATAATAATAAAAACGTGTCCATTTATATGGCTCCAGACTTCACGCTAGGTTATGCTCACAGCACTAACAACCAATGGCATAGCACATCGTTATGCCGGAAAACCCAAGCTGCCTCTTAGGCGCTAGAATGTTAGCGTCATATAACTTATCCCACCGGGTACCCATTTTCTGTTGGGCGAATAGAAGCAATTTTGAACAAACTCGCGTGCCTAGGAATAAGCCACTTGCATCAAATGTGGTTCGATGTGAGACAAGACCTGAGTCCAAGGAACTCTCTCAGGAGTTGCCAGATATGGTCTCCCAAGCAAGGACACTCCGCGCCCATCGTAGCTAACTTCACCTCATTTGTGACCTGAACTCTGTGCACCGGATCAAACATCACTACACAAATATCTCAGTGAAATCTTCAGACTGCGTATTTGTTTAATGCTTGCTTTCGATTTAGCACAGTGTACATCCTCAACGACTTAATGACGTTCGTATGTGGCTCAATTTGATGAGATAGTGGATGAAGCGCTCATAACTGACACAAGCTTCAACAGATTTTCTCACGATGCCTAACTTTCGCAACGGCGGTTTGCTTACTTTGCGCATATTTTAACCAAGTAACGTATTTGTTTGAGTGGCGTTAAGAAACTGGTGTGGTGAACCAGGACGAATTTGTATGCACAGACAACTTCAAGTAAACCAATTGGAAACAATTCTTACGTTTGCTGTGATATGCACACATATGCATATACCCTAATACGCAGACATTTGGATACCCGATATGCACACAGCCATGGAAACATGAAGTGAGTGAGTATAGTCTTACGCCGCTATCAGCAAGATTCCGGCAATATCACGGCGGGGGACACCAGGAATATGGAATAGGATACCAGTGAAAGAAATGTAAATTATGTTGAATGAATGATGTGGGCGATGAGTTTCATTATATTTTCAAATATATACTTCAGAAAAAGAAAGATCAATGTATACACCAGTTTCCTTTATTAAAGAACTAAATATGTTAACATTTAAATCACTCTTTACATATAAAACGATGAAAAATCTCAGTTAATTTTGTAAATGTACACTCTGTTAGTTCTGTAAATGTACATTCAGTTAATTCAATCTGTAAATGTACATTGCAAACTGTAAAATCCTCAGACTAACTGCTATTTCGCAGTAACATTATCATTGATTGTCATTTGTAATGAAGTCCCGATCTGTTTTATTTTATGGGCCATATTCCTGTCTTATCAAAAGGTAACAGGCAGGGAAACCTAATGGTTTGTTGTTTTGACTTATCTGACAACTGAGATACCGTTCTAAGTACCTGTAAAATAGATAGGTGTGAATATCCCGAAAACCGCAACATGGATATATGTGAATATCCGTAATAGGCTTACATGTGAATACCTATTAAATATACAGTTCTGAGTACCTGTGAAATAGATATGTGTATGTCCGTAATATATCCGTAATATACACAGTTCTGGAAAACCTTAACATGAACAGGTATTACCCGTAAAAAGCGGTGTGAATCTGTAGTTTGTGGCTAGATAGTGCAAAAACTGAAAATGCGTACGCATCTACGATCCAGGAGTGTGGTTTCGTGCAAGTAACCCGAGGTTTATAGTCAAGCGGACAGTGCATCTAATGGGAATTGTTCTACGGTGTGCAAGAGTAACGGGAGACGTGGCGACGCAACATTACAGTAATGTAAACCGATATGTTCTTTTCTCGGAGTGGAGACTGATTCTTTGTTTAGTTAACAGGGACAGCACGGCGTTCTTTGACGACACTAAATGTCAACCTGCTAGCAAGTTAATATTGATAGTTCCGGTGATGCAGCAGGTTGCATATATTCTCATTAATTCGTGACACTTAGAGGTATGTGATTAAGTGCCACGATGTTTTCTGAGGAGCCGTAACTGGGTAAAGTTGAGGGTCTTTGTCTCTCCAGAAACGCAGAAACGTTTTTTCAGTGATTCGAATCCTACATTTCATTACCAGGTTTTGTGGCTTGAAGAAAAGAGGAAATTGTTTTAGATCTACATGTGCATCACTTGGGGATTTCGTGAGGCTGAAAAGCCGTGGTACAGCTGAAATAGTGTTGTAATTGGCATACAACCACCCAGTCACGCGCCGAATGCAAACGAGATGTGTCTTCAATGGTGTCTTCACGTTCACAAGGGCGGAAGGGTAGACTAGTTGTTAAAGCGAAGACCGGGTTCGATTCTCTACATGGATAAAACGTGTGAAGTCAATTTCTGGTGTCTCCCGCTTAATAGCCAGAGCCGATGGCAACGATGGCAAAAATACTGTTTTGCTTGGATGTGTCTGGGAATGTTACCTATTTAAAACATATGTTTCATATTGTTTGTTTACAAACGAGCAGAAGCAGGTACCTTCATGAACCGTATGTTCCCACCAACAGAGAATCCTTCGCTTGTTTGTGTGGTTCTAATCCGGTTGTCAATACGACTACCCCTTTACACTGAAAACCCTTTCCAAATCAGGAAGAAATTGAACAATGCTGATTATGTCACGAATACAGTATGCAATGGTTATAGTGCCACCGTTTGTCCAGGAGGAGGATCTTGGTGTAAACAGGTAGGAGGGTGAGTAGCGCTATGCAATCAACAGGGTGATTGAGCGGATGTCTCCTGTTATAAACCCTGAATGACACGGTGGTCCCAGCATCTCGGGCCTGCAGGTGACTTCTTGTTGTAGATGGTAGGAAGTGTATTGTCACTCGTATTTGTTCTGTCTGGGATTACAAAACTACTTAACGCATCTGAGTTTGGTCAATTAATTCCAGGCATGCCAGTTAAACAGTCAAGTTAGTGTGCTATTTGCAGCTGGTGTAAATGGCAATACAACCAGGGGGAAAATGACTTTTTGTTCCTGAAAACATCAGCAAATGACATCCATTTTGGCATCATAAACAGGGTATTGACAGGAAATCCGTTCTGGCAAAAAGAACATGGTGTGATATCCAGAGTGGCATTATAACCAGGGGCATTCTACCCAGGGTTGCATTCTACCCAGGGTTGCATTATACTCAGGGTGGCATTCTACCCAGGGTGGCATTCTACCCAGGATGGCATTATACTCAGGTTGGTATTCTACCCAGGGTGAACTGTCTGTGCATTATCCGGTATTACAGTTAACATTTCGGTCTCAAAACAACTGACGGTTTGGTATCTGAATTTCATGTGACCTCATCACATGGCCCTGACCTGAAAATGTCTGATCGTGACCTAAATAAATTGTTAGAGCATGGAAGAATGCATTCAAATCGTTTTCATTTACGCACGGACGGATGCCGAGGTTATTGATCTGCTGAGACGACTTCTGAAACGCTGATCATATCAGCTAATGAAACTAGTTCGAAAACGCGTGCAGGATACACATACGACCATTTGCCAAACCTGGCATGAAATATATTATCCAACATTGAACGGCTCTTACCAGCTAAACTAAGATACACAAACCTTTGGCTCGACAGAGCGCCTTTGAGAAGAGATAAACCTTAAATACGCTCCACCTAATTTCTGACCGTCGTTGTGAGCCCGCCAAGGGAAATATGGTCACCCCGGAACTCGGGGGGATTCAGGAAATGAACTCCAGAATTGAAACAGCTCACCGCTCTTTCAACTCCCGCGATGACAGGACGTTCTGGATGATGCTGAATCGTTTGATGGCGGTTGACACTCTTGTTGCCCACCGCGGGGTCTCCGCAGGGCAAATGTAGCTCTCCCTCGATGATCATCTTATATAATAATTACAACCGTTTTGCGTGAACCGTGGTTTAATGGTTTACTGCAGACTAAAAACTACAAACCCAGTCAGTAAAGGGCGTACTGGTGGCAGTCGATAAGGCGGTGCGCCTTGAAGGACATAGCGGTGTAGACACCATTGAATATGGGTTTGAATCTCAGATTATAGATCACGAACCCTGCGGAGATTCAGATACGAGAACCTCCCCAGGTTGCTTTTCGTATGATTGCGTGGCCAGGGTTTACTGTTGCTTCCTTTGTGAACTGACATATTGGTGAGCTTTCGCTGACTGCAGCACACAGCAACCTTCCCTAACACGCTCGGACTCATATGAATCATTTAATATAGCAATGTATCTCCAGGAGAGTCCTAGCTCTGTAATAGGTGTGTGGGACGGAGGACCATGTATATTCAGTATAGCTACTGGACCCCTAGCCCGTGTCTAGTAAAAATCCAATCTTCACAGTCACTGGCCCGATTGACTAGTGATTTTTCATGGGGTCATATTGTAAATATATCACTTACAATACACTTTTAAATCATGCAAAGTTATGGAATGTTAAAAATGTTTATCACATTAGCAGCATAATGAATACACCCGTGCCCACATTCCAATTTCGGTCCAGTGAGTTATTTTTGGGGCTAATAAATATCAGGCATATTTAGCCCGAATGGATAGTAAATTTTAGAAACTATTTCGCACACTGCTGACAATGGCTATTGGCTGCTCTGAAATGGGATTGCGTCCACACTGATGCAGATTACAAACCCACATTACAACCGCGTTGCACAAAAAGCATTTCTATTTGCGTCTCTACAATAATTACAATTGTTTTCCGACAAGGTTTCCATGCCTTGATACATCCGTCCTGTGATTGCACGACGACAAATTGATTATTTGGAATCTCGGTCAGTGGAGCATTTTACCTCAGTGGACCTCACAGCGCGGCCACATTGAGTTCCTTAAATATCACTCTGTCGGGGAAAGATCTTTGATATATGACTCCATTTGCTGGATCAAAATACACTTGATTTTACGGGAAGACAGTTGACAGGAAAAAGAACACACCTTCCAATTTGCTGTCAGACACATGATGGATTTTACTGGAAATATATTTAAAAGGAAACCTGCTATCAGCAAGAATGAAAAAGACAAACACGTCATATGTGAAAAGGCAACTACTAGTCATACTATCCTCTTTCAAGGGACGTGTTATAAACAGTTGAAACGAAATCAAAGAGGGAGACAAATGTAGACCTGCGCATCTCAATAATTATAAACTGACTGGCTACATAAACTTTACCTCTTTGAAATTTAAATTTATTTAAACATGAAAATACATCGCCCATGCGCAACAATGAGTCATCCACTTGGAAATGAGGCATGCAAAACTGTGCTTTTCGACATTCGTCCAAATAATCATGGTGTGCATGTTTTTCAAACAAAAGAGAAAAAAATAAATGCCAAATGGCCGCAAAATCAAAGCAAACGGATAGTCAAACATTCTTTCTATTCAACAACACACCAAACGAATGGCGCAGTTAACTTTGCGACAACAAGAATGGGTGATCGTAATGGTCGAAATGTCCTACACAGACATTGTAAGAACGCTTTGCTGTCATCCCGTCACCGCCACCAGATATGCACCATCAGACAAGACTGACCTCAGACAGGCCATGATCAAGCAGACCTCGAGTCACAAAGTGCCAGTCGGAACATTATCTTCGCATCTCAGAAACGGCTTCCTGGTGGTGACATCATCAGGGGCGTACGGTGAGGGTCACCGATACGTAGAAACCAGAGGTCCGATGGAATCCGGACTTCTTTCGCCTCATTTTGTTTTATAGATCTATCGCTTGCGGTTATTTCAGAATAATATTTTGTATGTATGGTAGCGTTTCTTTAGACCGTTAGTTTAAGACGAAGTTAACACTGAATACTGATACTTCAGTGATATACATATGGCGATAAAGTTGAAAACTCGGTTTCTTTATTATAGAACAAATATGTAAAAGCAATTGGAGAAAGTATTAGGAGGTTGGCGAAAATATGTTTGCAGTGTGTTTCTGTTCAAATACACAAAACACTCACTTCATTCTGTGCTGCAGTTATGTATTTCTGCCTACTACGTCAGACGATAAACCAACCTGAAAGAAACTGCACTTACATAAAGATACTGGTTGTTATGTTTCTGAAAAATAGTAGGTTTGCTGATTTATTCTTCAACACAAAACAGGGATAGAAAGAGAGACAAAACCTTCCTGTCTTCAAAATGAAACACGGGCGCATATTGATCAGTGGGACACATGGGGATTTGCACCGTGCAGTGATGAAATAGTCTGTTAACATTAAATTGGTTTAAAGCTTAATGAAGTCCCACAATGGTGTGAACTTGATCTAACAGCCTCTGAGCAAGAGTTGCAAGACACATTGTGACTGCTGGTCAGAGAATGTCATTCAAACCTGTTGTATGGTACGTCATGATATGGTACGTCATGATGCTGTATTCTACAAACATTCCACATATATTAGTCATAGATCAGGCTCCACTGAAAGACGATACATACATTTCCAGCAAATGAACGACCCAAATGCTCATACTGACAGTCTGTTTGTGAGTTGACCTTTGCTTATTAATTGTCTATCATGGTCCACTTCGGGAGAACTGTACCGTCCGTAATTTGGCATTCGACTTCCTGGATTTTACCTTCTTGACACTGTAAACGGTACAACCACTTTGTTTGCAGATTAGAAACTAGATTTCTTTGATATTTCTATAAATATGCGTCAAAAACAAGTCATCCGCAAACTATTACTGTCTGGCTACATATAAGGCAACCTGTGGTGTTCCTTTCTCTGTGTGACCTTTCTGGAGTAATCTAGTTTTGAAGCCATAATCACACGGTGAGTGCCATCAGACATTAGTAGTGCATTCATTAGCGGTATATCAACACGGGGTACTTTCTATGCAAGAGTCTACAACTATTGACAGATAGATAGAGTATCTGCCCAGAGAGCGATAGTGAGTGAGTTTTACGCCGCTTTTAGCAATATTCCAGCAACATCCCGTGGGGGACACCAGGAATGGGTTGTACATATTGTACACATGTGGGGACTCGCACCCGGGTCTTCGGCGTGACGGACGAACGCTTTAACCACTAGGCTAACACAGTGCTTCCAGAGAGCGATAGATCAGTGTTTTGATCGGTGACAAGCACGCCAACATGTATCACTCACTGTTACCCTGAATCGCCTGAAAGTGGACAAACCATGAACGGTTCAAAGTAGCCACGTCATGTCTGTTGTAGGTATCAGTGCTAATCTACAGTATCACTGGGCTAGCAAATGTTCATGGTACATCGATAAAATAGGCAATAATCCCGAATGCCACGTTAAACCATTTCACGTCTCGTACTAAAATTACCAATAAACGGTAAACATCTTCGACCTTGCGATGTATATGCACTGCATACTTGTCACTCAGGTCATTAGGTCAATATACCTCGCCAGATTTAGTAGACTTTGCTCCTTTCTGAAGGATGTGAAATGATAGCTGCATATCAATTACGCATTTAACCTTCTCAAGGGGACGTATCTCTGACCCTTTGTGACACTTTTGTGTCCATGTGTCCATTCTATACACCACCCACAGACCAAATCCGTGGCCCAAGTGGACGATCAAAGTTTCAATTATTCAGTTTGGCACTTTTAAATCAGATCATAACCCGCATTGACAGCGTATTTCGACCTAAGCCGGATTTTGCTTCAGGGTCACAAGATTGCTCCCTAACCACGAAGATGCGTCATTAGTGTCAAAATAAATCGTTAAACGTTGTTACTACCGAGCGAAGCTCTGCTGGGTACTAGCGCAATGTAGTCATTTGCAACAAATTACGTAAGAGGTAATAAATATCATAATTTGGTTGTACCTAGTTAATGAAAACAGGCTTCATTGTCGATCCCTTTATTTGCAACATTTGTTAACGATGGACGCCAAGTGAATGGAACAGTTCTTGTCGAGATCATTGTTCAGATCAAAACGTGCTTGCAACGGTCATGCAATAATACCAACAGCGTTTGGATTATATTGAGCGAATTGCTTGCATCTGGATAGGTATATTTTCCAGTTAAGAATGAGACCGGGGTATATTGTTTTTAAATTCCATTATCTGAATATTTATCGTTAACCGGTCTTTCGACTATTGTTAACCAAATTTTACCTTCTCATTTATTGATTGAACACATACACATCGGGATGGGGTTTACAGTCAAATGGACATGTCATCGTATTGGGAGCACATACACATCGGGATGGGGTTTACAGTCAAATGGACATGTCATCGTATCGGGAACACATACACATAGGGGTGGAGTTTACAGTCAAATGGACATGTCATCGTATCGGGAACACATACACATCGGGATGGGGTTTACAGTCAAATGGACATGTCATCGTATCGGGAACACATACACATCGGGATGGAGTTTACAGTCAAATGGACATGTCATCGTATCGGGAACACATACACATCGGGATGGGGTTTACAGTCAAATGAACATGTCATCGTATCGGGAACACATACACATCGGGATGGGAGTTTACAGTCAAATGGACATGTCATCGTATCGGGAACACATACACATCGGGATGGGGTTTACAGGCAAATGAACATGTCATCGTATCGGGAACACATACACATCGGGATGGGGTTTACAGTCAAATGAACATGTCATCGTATCGGGAACACATACACATCGGGATGGGGTTTACAGTCAAATGAACATGTCATCGTATCGGGAACACATACACATCGGGATGGGGTTTACAGTCAAATGGACATGTCATCGTATCGGGAACACATACACATCGGGATGGGAGTTTACAGTCAAATGGACATGTCATCGTATCGGGAACACATACACATCGGGATGGGGTTTACAGTCAAATGGACATGTCATCGTATCGGGAACACATACACATCGGGATGGGGTGTACAGTCAAATGGACATGTCATCGTATCGGGAACACATACACATCGGGATGGGGTTTACAGTCAAATGGACATGTCATCGTATCGGGAACACATACACATCGGGATGGGGTTTACAGTCAAATGGACATGTCATCGTATCGGGAACACATTTAGCGGAAAAAGGAGAGTATATTTCGTACACAAATCTCTTGTCTAAGGAGTAGGTGTGACTCTTGAGAGGCAAACAACTATTGCGATAGCGTTAATATATCACGACCAACTAAGGCAATACTATTGTAATATTTTTTCTCTCATTGAAATGTCCTATTATAAGTCAATTCCCATATGAATATACAGTTTATATGAAAGATTCACAATTGAAGTAGTTTCAGTCTCTATATGATTAAATGACAATAAACTTGAATTCCAATCAAGGAAACATTTAAAACATACACTCAATGAAGCTGCAAGTCTGCGCTCACACTATATAAAAAATACAAAGCATCTTAAACATTTAATAGAAATACACTCAATTACCAAACGGTAGTCAAACATACAATCTATGCATCAATAAACTCGACAATTGAAGTCCATCGATAGTTCGATGTATCGTCACAGACATACTAAGGAGACATCATGTAACAGGCATGCCTCAGTGTTGCCTCTCCCGAAAACATTGCAGGAGTCCAGCTTCCATCCAGTTGTCTCCACGAGTTGTCGCCTCTGTAATATGTTGCATACCATGAAGAAAGTTTGCCGGGAAAGTTGCATGTATATTTTCATTACAAGATACAGCTACGATCCCTATGTTGCATATGTGTTAAATTATGCGCAATATTGAAGTCTCAGATAATGTGATTTGTATTAGTTTCTCAATGCCTGATGTGGCGAGTGCTGACGTAGGTGCCACCTGATGTTATGACTGATGTGAAATTAACGATTCATAGTACCTTAAAACGTGACTGCTTTCGTTGTTAATGGAGGCTGGGTATTTCTGCGTTGTCTGTGTGTGTTTTCAGTTCACAATGCTCAGTACCTATTACTGTCAATGGTAACGACATCATGCATGTTACATAGTTATGCCCTTACTGATGTAGGCTGTATACGGCATCTCAAACCTAGCCATCACCGTGATGTCTGCTTCAGAACCAATTAATAACATGCCGCAGTTCAAAAAGAAATCTCGATAAACCGCAGAGCGTACATGTTTGATTACTGTTTCCCGGGCAACAGCCTGGGCGTAAAACCTTAATCAAAAGCCTGAATATCATTCCGTACCAAGACAAACAGTTTTGCTTTGTTGCCAAAAGCCCCTGGTTTCACACGCGGAAATCAATTCTCCAACCCTCTTCACAAATTGTCAACAGAATTTGCCAAATACCCTTTCCATCAAGAAACAAAATGCCAAAAAAGGTTTGTTCCTTAATTGAATGAGGGGTTACTCAGGGAATGTGTTTGTTTAACTGATCTAACTGATGGTTGCGTCTGTTCAACACAATTATCATAACATTAACTTGAGGTTTGCAGTACTCCATGGAACGGTGTTAATCCATCTGCAAGCTTAATCCGGTATTTAGAGCAAGCATGTGACCCACTTCCTCAGCTGTCAAAGCTGGCTAATACTCTCTAATACCTACATTACCCCTGGCGATTAATTCTAGAGATGCATATTAGGGATGGTTTCAAAATAGATGCCACTACCTAACGACGAAGGCAGTTACTGGAAGACAGTTCCACACTGCATGTGAAATATCCTTATGAGTGTGTGAGAGAGTGAATTTAACTTTACTTTTAACAGGATTCCAGTCATAGGACGAGGTGCCATCTTAATATGAGAGATACCTTCAAAGCGATTTAGGTCGAGGAGTTTTACCACTCTCGTGATACACCCAGAAATCAGAGATAACCAAGATTCGAACTCATATCATATTTTTTGCCTGCACAAGGAGGCAAATCTGCTAAATCGATGTCTTCTCCAGTGCCCTGATTTAATAAAGATAGTCAATTAAGGTTTTTCACAGTTACATAGTTTAAGATAATAGTTTTGTGAAGTAAAAGGGAAAACTGGAAGGTATGCATTGTACCTATTCAGTCCTCCGTGGCTGAGTGTATAGTCTGTATACAGGTAGGGGGATTGAACGTTTGTTTCGTCTTAATCCTCTAAAGCCCACTATATCACTGCTGTGGAACAAATTAGAAACACCGGCACTTTATGAGAACTCCTGACACGATTTATGGATGCATAAAAGACAAGATTAAATAAGAAGAGAAATGACATGCAGTGTTGTTATTCACTCAAGTATGATTACCTTTCTCATGGATTATTTCTTATACTGAAAATGAATAAACATATTCACGCAACCGAAACTTACGCAGCTATGATTGCACACAATTTTCAGATTAAGGGAATTATTTCGTTTCTTTTTTGCAATGTATTTTGTTCAATGTATGCAGACTGGCATCAACATAACTATATGTGTCCGATAGAACTACCAGAGCTATCAGATCTATAACACGGTCACGAGTGTGAATTTTTGATTTCCAAAACCACCCACCCTAGCAACACGAAGCTTCTAGCTTATGATATGACAAGAAGCTTTGACCACAATCAACTTCTGATACACCTATACTAATGGCTATTCACAAGGTACAATTATCATCTAAAAAGGCAGAATGTTCATTTGACTCTTAATGCCTCAAGACTCATTACTCCCCTTGATCTTCCCGTGTGGTTAACTCCAGAACATCACTGCCATAGCAACCAGTCAAGCTGGACAGTAACGGTCAATGTCGGTCACTACTCATTTGATGCATATAGAGGAACAGCTGCTCTTTGACTGAAGGTAAGAGTGCTTGACACACATCATCATGCGTATACTGATTCTCACAACTGAACCTGAAACAATGTTTCCACAGAAGTTTTAGTACGTTTCAGAATACAAAAAAGCATCGCTTCACTCCCCGGCTAACATTTTTAATTAACATCATTTGTAACTGAAACAACTCATGTTTCCACGGATGTTTAAGTACCATTTTAGAATGAAAAAAAACCAAACATCGCTTTATTCTTCAGAATCAGGAATTAATGTAATTTTTTATATGCAGAAAAATATTGAAGTGTGACCGAATTCCTTGTGTGCATTAATCACAATGTTTCCTTGAATACACTTCCTGTACTGGTGAACCAACCAATCCCCTTTGGTAGGTGCTTAACCTCTGTCAGAGTTTCGATGTATCCGAATGAAAGGTATGTACTATAATTGGATAGAATACTGGATGTTGTGTCTCTCAGTATATCGAATGCACAGGCTTCAGATAATGGAGACTGAATACTTAGATCGCTACATTTGGGATATGGGGCTATTTACTGCTATAGTGCTCAAATCTATTGTACGGGTTATCGATTTTTGCTCACAGCTGAAGACACCGCTGCAGATAAGACAGAAGAAGTCAGCTTTGTTTGTAATACTATATCCCTGTAATACAAACGCTACACGAGAAGGGTGAAGGGTATCCTGTTTCTAACGCCTCCCGAACTCATATTGATTTTAGACGTTATGCTCAATTATCGTGATGATTTCCTCTGTGTTTTGCCAATTATTAACTACAGACCAAATGTTGTAGGGTTTACAAGTCATGTACATAGACAGAATCTTGAAGTAAAACGAAACATTAAGTGCTCATACGCAAATAATCTCTTGAATTGAAACTTTTAGAATACCACCAATAAAAAGTATTTGGTTTGTTAATGAGGCTGTAGTACAACATGGCGACACTGAACGTTTAAACATGTCCTTCTTTGTTGAAAAACTTAGAAGCAGTAGAACATCTGCACTGCACAGCCAGCGTAATTCAAGTTTACTCATCGATTTCAGTTGCAATGAAATCAGGAAACGTGTTAATGCATGGTTCAATTTTGCTCTATCACTTGATTGTGTAGTTGTCGGGCCACAGTGCAAAATATGTGAATTGTGGGTAAACGACAAGTTAAAACTCATGTCGTAAGATTCATTGATCCAATAATAAGAATAATTTTCAGCGTTAGTGGATTTTGTGGTCTGGATTGGTCACAAACATCGTCGTACAGTGTTAATACTGCTGAAAGACACACACATACTCACGATGTAGTCACAACATACCCGCAATGTGGAAGGCGTGTCGTGGCTTTATACATAAAAATAAACACGTCAGAACGTATGTGTCAACATAAAAGGCCCGAGGTCATCATTACTAGCTGGGATGACCAAGAGCCTGCCCCTAACCTAGAAGACATTTTCCTCCACAGCACAGTTCCTTCTGGGAATTGATGGAAATATGGTTTTGCCAAATAAGGTGAATACAAACGATGCTCAACGAGAACTAAACAACAGAAATGCATTACAGCGTTAGTGACAAGTGACATGTGACAGTGTGCGTTGTTCCCGAAGAACAAAGACCCGATGGAGAGTTTCTGCGACATTTAACCATAATATCAACACGCACTTGCCTGAGCAAATGAGCTTATTGATGACATTTCCAGAATGTATCTTATGCAGTGCCAGAAAACTGATGCCACTTGATGTAAGAGACCTTGCTCATAGGAGTCATATATTTCCACTATTTTGTTATATAATGTTATACAAGTGTTTTTCTCTTCTATAGATATTGGGCTATTTCAAAAAGATGTAAACTTTCAAGAGAGATAATAAACCTTGAACGTTTACTGATATGGAGTTTTGTTTCAAAACCTAGAATATCCCTGATTATGAAACATTTTTTGTCATACTTGGTACATAGGATCCGTGAAGATCCGAGCGTACTGTTTGTCTTCAGTAACCCATGCGTGTCGTGAAAGGCGACTAACGGGATCGGGTTTTAAGGCCGACTGACTCGGGTGGCAGATGGCATTACGTAGATTGATGCTCATGATGTTGATCATTGGGTTGTATGGTCCAGACTCGAATACTTACAGAACATAGCTAGAGATGTTGAGTGCTGCGTTGAACAACAACCATTTATCTTAATCATATCATTTATCATGGTTCTGAGCATTGCATGGTTCTTAGCATTTTTTACAATGACAAGAAAAGCTTCACCCGAAACTTGGTGACAACAAGGTATCCAGTTTTGTTCAACAAAAACTCATAAATCCATGCCTCTAAACTGATATTCGAGAACACCCTTTATGATTGCGTAACAACCTAGTTGTCTTTAATTGCATGGAAGGGTTTAAACAATATTACAAACCAAAGTAAGGTATAGTGAAGGCGTATAGATCACTATTCTAAATTAGTCCAGGGCAGGGTGAAAATGTCTGAAAAGGTCATGTGTCCGAGACGATCTAGGGACTACAATACTGAGATATAATATCTGCTGGGAAAATATCACAGCTCTGGGAGCTGAAATTTAGAATGACCTTTGCAAGTAGGTTTTGACGCCGTCATGTGACTTCCTCCGTGACATAAAGTAAGACACCAAGACCAAACAAGGCCCGTTTCCATGGCATAGATTTTGAATCATTGCCAATAACCAAGACGATATTGACTGCAAAAGACCAGCTCTTCACATCTGATGACAGTATTCGACTTACAGACTGCTGATAATGGACACACTGGCTCGCACAAGTCTGTCTAACGAGACCGTGGTAATCTCGCTGATACCTCCATCGAGGTAAATACTGACATATATCAATGGATTTATTTCATGTCCGGCAAGCTGATGAAAGCAATACTTTAAAAGTATTGTGAAGGGTTGACAGCTAACGTTGCGGTGAAGAAAGGTTGATGTTTATATATTGAATTTATGCATCGATCCAGTCAAGCTCGTAGCCAAGACAGTTTTATCCCTGCTTGTTATCATAGTAACGTAATTGAACTATAATGTTGTACTACTGAACACTGCTAGTTGCAAATCGCGTTTCCCTAATTATCCACTTCGGTCCTCATATCATTGACCATTTATCTCAACATGAAGAGTGAGTGAGTGGGTGAGTTTAGTTTCACGCCGCAATATTCCAGCTATATGGCGATGGTCTGGCAATGATATACCGAAGCGTGCTTTTGCGCCTCTGGAATCGGGATCAGCAACATCAGGGAGGTGGACAACAAAAATGTAGATTCATACATTGAACCAGGATCACTATCGGCGTGACCAGCGACGACTTTACGACTAACTCAGTGACTTAATTTTACGCTGAACTCAGCAATATTCTAGTTATGTGGCGGTGGTGTGTAAGTAATCAAGTCTGGACCAGACAATACAGTGATTGACAGCATCGATCTGCACAAGTGGGATACGATGACATGTGTCAACCAAGTTAACGAACCTGACCACCCGATCACGTTAGTCGCTTCGTACACAAGCATGGGTTACTGAAGATCAAGTGTTACCCGTCCTTCACGAATGCTTAACGGCTAAACTGTCAATCTGTGCAAGACATTGATGAAAGATGATGTCTATAAATAGATGACCAATTAATTACAAACACTTCACTGTGCCATGGGGTTATCTTAGACTTGTTCATCTCGGAATTGTTAATGTTTGTGTACCATTTAAGTATTTTCAATGTGTTGATGTGTATAGGAATCGAAAGGATATATTATCATGGCACACCTGATCATAGGGAGCACGATGATGTGATTGAAACCGACGGCTGTCAACACGTTCTCTCTACAGTACTTATGTTCCTTTCATCTTCAGAAGTTGGGAACCAGATCCAGTTTTATGTCAGCATATTTATAACACATGAAAGGATTAAGGAAAGACCGATAATCTTTCGATGGCATTTTCCTACAGTTCTTGATTATATATATCTATGTCTCTGAATTACTGTTACATATACACTCTGGTTATGTTGCCAGTTCAGTTCAAGGAAAAGCCTGCCCTTCTCTATTCGTCTCCCTCGTTCTTGTTCTGAAAAATAGGTCGGATTTTCTTTAACTGAAACGAAATATATGCTTATGTTCATATCACGTATATACATGTAATGTATGTTCGGGCTATATTTGGCTTCCTTGGGGACACATATCCTTAGATATAACCATTCTACTCAGTGGTATTTTCCATCTATTCAGTGGTATTTTCCATCTATTCAGTGGTATTTTCCATCATACTGTCTCGTTGGCGCGTCTAAGGTGGTGTCTCAGTCAATAAGACGACATTAGGGCGATATTTACATAAGAATTATCTCAAAAGAAGCGTAATGCTAAATTAATGAACCCGCCTTTTTCTCACATAGATGCAATGTTCATATTTAACACACATGAAAGAAACACATCTACTGCTTTGGTAATCTTTTCAGGGATTCATGATGTCTGGCTATTTCCGCTCTGTTTACACAAGTGATATTTCTGGATGAACACTATAAATGGTTATAAATTAAAAAATCCTCGACATTTGACGTCATTCCTGGTCACGCTATTGACATTTAGTGTAGTTGTGAATATACACGTGCTTATGACTTCAGTTTCAGGTATTGGCTTGCCATCTCAAAGGATTCTTTGAATGATACGCAGTTCAGTTTCGCTGTATATAAACTTACAGATTTCCCTATGCTGGCACACATAATCATTAGGGGACTGAATCAGGGTACAAATTATTGTGTGTGTGTGTGTTATTTTTGTTTTATAATTTGTTTTGTCTGTTTGATGGTGTGGTGGAGGTGATTCTTTTACTTTTGCATGAGTGGAGATTGGGAGTGTTGGGGTTGTTTTATGTCAGTAATGGAACGGAAGACCTGAAGCAGAGCAATATGTGCACGTTTCAGTGGGTTTACACTGTTCTGGGTTGTTAGGGAGATCATTTCAGCTCCATCCGTCTCAGAAACCGTTACATACAGGGAAACCTGTAGTATGCATTTTTAGGAAACTGATGCCTTGATGGAGTTTGAAAACGGAAACCGTGTTACAATTTGTTACAGAGTTATGGAGCTTGTCATCTGTTTCTTGACGTAGTGCACGGTAGCCCCAATAGAGACATATTTTCTTAGAAACTGTTATTGATGGAAACAACCAATTTGGCACGTATTTTCAGGGCATAAACGTCTTGATGTAATTCGAAAACGGAAACCTTGTTACGATGCTTTACAGAGTTACGGTTCTTGACTACGTCCACTTCAGCCACAACGGGCGCAGATTTTTCTCACTGACTGTTACAGATACGGAAACCCAATGTGGTATGTGTATATGAATGTCATGAGTGCAGGTTAAAATACAGGATCTGTGTGGTGTGGTATATTGATCATGATGACCTTGCTATCTTGTTAACAATGTTTGACATTATTCTGTGACAGCGTTTTACACTGTGGTGTGTTATTGACAATGTGTTTTTTCACTGTTGTGGGTTATTGGCAATGTTTTACATTGTGATGAATTATTGGTAGTGTTTTACACTGTGATGAATTATTGGCAATGTTTTACACTGTTGTTCCTAATGAAAATGTTTCCCACTGTGATGGACTATTGACAATGTTTTACACCGCTCTGGGTTATTAACAATGTTTTACACTGTCATGGGCTATTGGCAAAGTTTTACACTGACAAATGTTACGGTTAATAAATTGCCGTGATAAAAGGTATGAACAATTCACTTTGAACAAGAAAATATAGCACGCATAAATCTAAAATATTCAATGATATATAGAACAAACAATGAGCAAGATACAATGAATCTAAATGCAGAACATGGTAGAGACAGGGAGATGATTTGAGAGACGATGTCCGTACCCAGATGTACACAACTCCAGCATTATTGAGTGTATGTCCGTGTGTGACCCCCAACACAACAATCAGCCTTTATATATACTGACATAGTGCCGGTAACGTTCGAGCGTGGCTCCGTCGCCATTCACAAAGAACTTTCTCGATAGCCGGACGTCAACAAGGTAAACAACCAGTCGAGGGAGGCAACTCTGGAGCGCTATAAAAAAGGCGTACTGCTAAAATACTTTTGCCACTGAACATATATGATGCGAAATGTGACCCATAATAACTATCACCTAATCAGTGATTATGTAAATTTTTTTTAAAAAACACTCTCAGAATACAATGCTCCCCGCTGTGATGGGCCATAGGCAGTGTTTTACCCTGTGATGGTTTATTGACGATGTTTTCCACTGTTGTGAGATTTTGGTAATGTCTTACACTGCGAAGGTTTATTGACGGTGTTATACATTGTGATGTGCTATCGACCATATTTTCCACTGTGAAGAGTGTTTGAAAATGTTTTAGACTGTGAAGGTCTATTGACCATATATGTTCCACCGTGAAGAGTTATTAACAATGTTTTACTCTCGTTCCGGGTTAATGACAATGTTTTACACTGTGATAAGTCATTGACAATCTTTGCACTGTGAATGGCTACTGACAAAGTTTTACACTGTGAATAGATATTGACATTGTTTTAGAGTATGGATTGCTGTTGACAATGTTTTACACTGTGAATGGCTGTTGACAATGTTTTACGCTGTGAATGGCTATTGACAATGTTTTACACTGTGAATGGCTATTGACAATGTTTTACACTGAATGGCGACTGACAAGGTTGTGCACTGTGATTGGTTATTTACAATGTTTTGCTCTGTGATGGGATTTTGAGAATGTATTTCGCTGGTCTCGGTTATAAACAATGTTTTAAATTGCAAAGGGTAATTAACATCGTAGTACGGTATGGTGGCTTGTTTGCATCGTAGCACTCTATGATGTATTCACAATCAATACGTATAACGTGTATATTACACATAAGTAGCATATTCTAATGGCCTTTGTGAATAAATCATGCCATGTCATTAGCTGTCTGTATAATTCAATATATATAACATGCAGTAACAACCACAGGACTAGGAGCAGAATGTGTTTGTGTCAGACTTCATGAATCCGAGGCGTTATTGTATAATTATGTGACCTGTAGTCCTGACACTGGACACAGATAGCACACTACGTCAGACATGGTCGTAACTCGGGCTCATATCAAAACGGCCTTTATAAGCGAATTCAGCATACATATGTATAGGCTACCATCGCCATGCATGTGTCGAGCTCAAGTGATCGTCCAAAGCGATATTTCAGTCTCGAATAATCATGGACGCCAAACGTGTAAATATGTAATCCAATATTATTGGTAAAATAGGCTTCTTTCACAGAATGCTTTCACCCATTATCATACTAATAATAGCCTTGTGGTAATCAAGCAATCGTGGTGTTTGCGGAAACAATGACATATGGAAAAGGGTAATAAAAATCCAGTACCGCTATTTTTACTGCTATATTTATAAAGACCTCAATCTAGAAATAAGAAATACAATCTGTTTGTGGATTGATCACCGACACACAGACAGAACGAAAGTAAAGACACAAGCCGACAATTCTTCAGAGATGTTTGATAAGGGTGATCTTGTCCAGACGCCATTGCACCGAGGTATAAACATCTCCATACAATTTGCTTCCCCGATGCAATCAGTGAGCACGATTAGAAAATCAGAAGCCATTTGTCTCCCATTCACTGGCTGTATCACTCACAAACAATGAGACTCGATAGCACATGTGAAGATGCCTGCCCTCTCCTCCTTCTATTTGGGTGTTTACATTGACGTAAGACGTAAGACCAATTTATGAGTGGTGTTATCACGACCGAGAGTTCGATCATCCTCTGCCATTACCTAGGCCTATCCCAATTTACTGTAGCACAACCAAAGGCTTAATGTTGATAAGAAGGACTCGTGCAACTAGCGACAAACATGTTATAACCTTGTCAGACTAATTCAAGACTTGTTTACGCTCATGTGGGCTTGTGGGATCTCCATGACGTACAATTTGCCCACAAGTGAACTTGATAAAATCAGGCAACCTTAACTTAATGGGAAATTGTCAGAATATGGCAGGGACATCATATAAATGTATCTCCTATTTTAGCTTTGTGGAATGAGTAGATACAATGACATTCGTCATAGTTTGAAGCATGTCTGTAGGTGGGAAGGCCATCGTAACAGGCTAAAAGCAGCCGAAGTAATTTGTCAAGTTCACATTGAAGGTCGTACAATACGTTCAAACATAGACATTAATCTGAAGCATGCGATTTTGTACTTATGTGGTTCCAAAAACAGTAAGTCATGTATATCTTTTGATGACTGCACCAGGTCACAAGGGTGTACTTTCAGTGAGAGGGACGTACCGTTACCGTAGTTATAGTAATGGCAGCACGGTAGGGATACAAGGTGGATCCGGATAGACAACTGAGTATTGGTTCTTTCTCGAAATCACAATGTTTTTTGTCAATATTAATGTTGCCAAATTGTGGTTATATAATAAGGGTGCACAGACTATCGAGATATGAGGAAACAACGCATTGTTTATTCACAAATGAACACATCACAGACTCACACATGGATACATCACTAACTCACATGGATACATCACTGATTCAAATCGATGCACCACTAACCCACATGGATGCATCCGTGAGTCAAACATGGATAGTCACTCACAAGCACCCTCCAGCAGTCACTTACCCACATTGATACATCACTGACTCACATGTTGTATCCCTGATATGTATGTTCATTACACATCGATACATCACTGACTCGTATTGATGCATCACACACCCAGATGGACACATCACTGACTCACATGTTGTATCCCTGACTCACATATATCATTCATTCACATCGATACATCACTGACTCGTATTGATGCATCACACACCCAGATGGACACATCACTGACTCACATGTTGTATCCCTGACTCACATATATCATTCATTCACATCGATACATCACTGACTCGTATTGATGCATCACACGCCCAGATGGACATATCACTGACTCACATGTTGTATCCCTGACTCACATATATCATTCATTCACATCGATACATCACTGACTCGTATTGATGCATCACACGCCCAGATGGACACATCACTGACTCACAACGATGTATCATTAACGAGGCACATGTATGCTCACATGTATGCTCACTGACTCACTGACTCATATATCCCAATGACTGTCAATACATCAATGTGTCGACAAGTGCAAGAGGTACCTGGCAGGGTGACAACAAGCAGCAGCATTTAATTTATTCGGTTAATACATACATGTCCATTTGCCAAAGTATAACAGGATAGAATGGGTTTCCAGTATTGATGTATATGTACATCACCTCCCAAGTGCTAAGTAGTCATATTATACCGTATTCCGCACAGCATCCCCTTGTGGATAGTCTCCGTACTGTTTCATATGGATATTCCCGAGACGGGCGGCAGATGAACTTTGTCCAGGTGTAACATAGGGGTCTAATACTTATTGAAGGAGAGAAATAGATACATTATCAGTGTACCCATGCCAGTGTTCTTAAGGGCATTCCGACCACACCCGGCTGGTCAAATAAGACCACCGTCATGATCAACAGTTAATAGTGCTAAATATAGCATCATGGTAGGGATCACATAATACTGATACCATTTACACTTTTGAAAGCAATGTCACACATCAACATCTTCAGAAGACACACCCCCGATTAGGTAAGGGTGGAGGCTCCATGCTTTTCAACACGAATTAACCTCACTCGTTTCCTGGTTGTGTCACAAGTTGCTTCCACAAATTGCTTCTGAACCTCTTGGAAACATGCCAGTAGACCCGCTAACTCGCCTGTGTTAGTTGTAATACAGTTTAAAATTTATTTTCCATTGTGGGGTATATTTATTTCTAGAGTTTATGATGTTTTAACTGAAAAAACAATACAGGAAAAGTAATGTCAATGATTTCAAGGGAGAAATGTTAGTTGACCATGACAAACCTCGTGATAGAAACGGTTTATCCAGTCAGTGTTCTATATCCATAATTTTCACAAATGTAGTTTGTCTTTGTGCCTGATTGAATCTTTTATGTATTTTGTCTTTGTTCCTGATTGAATATTTTATGTATTTTGTCTTTGTGCCTAATTGAATCTTTTATGTATTTTGTCTTTGTACCTGATTGAATCTTTTATGTAGATAACCGAGATTGAGTATTCTCTGTTGTTGTTTCTGTTTTAATAACAGCCCCGATCACAGACTAATCAACTTGCAGTCTCAGGTAAAGGTCGATACACTTGTATGTGTTCTAGGAGCACAATGTCACCTCCATTTCCTTGATATGACGTAAATTCACTCGAAGCTCCATCCCTTGTCCATAGATGCTCGTTGATATGAAGCACCTCGTGACTTTAGTGATTGAGATCAAGATCCAGTGTATATGTAGCAACCTTTCATTTAAATCCTGCACTCAGGATCTTTTGTGTCAAATGTACTTTCAATATTTTATAACAGTATTCTAATCACCTTAGCAGAAATTGAGTAACTTGACGCAGGAGCAAAGCCGACAGTGTGAAACAAGGTACATAACTACTTACCTCCATAAAGTGTCTTCTTTGTAGTTCCGTTATCTAGAAGAAGACGGAGCCACCTTTGAATGAAACTCCTATTTATCATGTTATGAGAGGCAAAGTACATTCTATGATTATTCGAAATCTGTGTCTGGCGCTAAAGCCGTCCTACGATTTGGAGCATGTCTTAAGTTTTCTGTGAGACTATTCACAAATAGAACAGGATTTAGAAAAATACAAAATGAAGAAAAAGAACCAAATTATGTAGCTATGCTCAGAACATTTCCTTGATTAAACCCGAATGCTAGACAACTACAAAACTCTAGTACATGCAGCTGCTCTCAAGGTAGCCCCGGGGCACCTGGGCAGGTAGATAGCCCTCACCAGACAGAGGTTTCTTATGATTACACGGATAAGATCATTTGTCTCCTCAAGTAACCACGAGAAAACGCCAAACATTCTATGAAACTTAGTAATTATTCATATAGCGGAAGCAGCATCGAGAAAGGTTTTTAGTAACCGACGTATAGGGTCAAAGCCACAGTTAAAATCAGTCATATTCTAAATGCAATCGTATGTTTATGTTATGTAGATATTGTTTACATTCGTATGTAGGACATCTGATGGCCTTCTTTGTACAACAATGCATACACACTTTCAACTAATAGTATGAGCTACGTTTCCTCTTATGAGTTGGATTCACACAACCTGTAATGTTTCCATGCAGGAAGCTGTATGACAATGTTTAATATTCCGATCGAAAATCGGTTTTTCCCAAGATGGTGCACTCTCAATGAACAAGTATTGTGACTCATGGTGGACAGGTGGTAAGATGAAGATATTCATTAACAGGCACGTAATTAAGGTCGATATCATATGAGGTTTACGTGTATTTTGTAAACCTTTTTGACGAAAGGACTGTGTAATATCAACTACATGGCACAAAACGTATCCACACATTTTTCATATTGGCTGACAACATGGTCGGTCGATGACAAACCTTTGAGCACAATCAGTTGTTGGCGATCTATAGCCCGCTTTTATACCGTATAGTCCTCTAACTGTTTTAGATTTAATTACTGGTTTCAAAATAGTTATCTGTGATAAGATGTTTTACTGCCCTTCGTTGACAGGTGTGTATATTTTTATTTTTATCATTGTAAATCTCTACCTTGTTTTAGTCACGATATGGCTGAAATATTGCCGATGTAACTTCATATCTTAGCTCACTCACTCACTCACTCACTTTAAACACGGGTTGCAAAGCTTAGTTTTCGAAAGATACTGATGTCGTATTTTGTTGTCTGTTTTCAGCCTGATACAATTTTTATGACGTTTTCACAAATGTCTACTTTCTTTTGCACGTAAGTAATATGTACAAGCACTGTGACATTTAAGAAGTCTTATTAACTGGATACTAAATATTGTCACATGTATTGCATAGATCTGGGCTGAGTTTGCATAATGACGATAATCGAGTTTATCGGTGACGACAATGGAGTCACTGTTAATCATCTGTTTGATATCTATTCCTGACGTAATAACAGTGCCCTGTAGCATGATATGACACATGTAAGAACATCCTTTTGCCACATCACTAATGAGACCTGATAATCGATCGGGATTCTATAGTGGTAAATGATGCAAAGATTCTGACATCTGAACCCTCCGCGACTCCGCTTAGACAGTAACTGCAATGACTACACACTTGGCTCAACCTGTATCAGGCTATCACTTCAATCTCAGGTTTGACAAGAAAAGGTGTAGCTAATAATATTCCTAGCGATTTGAAAGTGACTGTATAAGAGGACGAAATGGTGACAGTATTGCTACGATCGATGTCTGGAAGTGTTTCCTCTGTCGTGCTAAAGCCGAGAATGGAAACTCGTGGATGTATGAAACTCTGATCTTCTGGACGTTTCCGACAAGAGACAGAGTAACGATGCTTTTGCAGTCACTTCGATCGTGGTTAACGAGCACCATAAATATCCTGAAATGCAATGATTGTCCTACAGAATTTATTACTGCAGCTTCTGAAATTAACCTTACCTACAGTCCATACTGCAGGTATATTGCAAATTACATGTCTATACTTATCCCTACTTGGCAGGTCGTTCTACAAGTGTTAATGACTTTAAACGCCTTTAGAACCTCAGCCCACATTAAACCGACCAACAGTTTGTGAAACAGGTATCATTGTACACTGGGATATATCGAGTATCGATCGGGATTACTGGCAATGTATATCCATATTTGGACAAAACTGTCACGTCTCAGCATGGTTTGGAAGGTGGCAATTTACGACGTGGTCAAAAGTCAGTCCGATAGACACAGTAAGTGACAGTGATCATAATGTATCAGAGCACTAATAGTGTTATGTATCACAACTACTGACAAAATACATCATAACACTAATCGTGTATACTATTGCAGTAATAGTGTTTGGTGTATATATTGTTCTGAATGATACCACTGTCAGTGCATCATAACACTATCAAACGGTTGCATCGTAGTTCGAGCATGTTACAAAGTACTTCCATGTGATGTAACCTGTTGACGTGATCTCGTTGTCCAATATTTGCAAATACTTGAAGTCTTACAAAACTCGATTGCCATAGCGTCTCACACGTCACTGCTGCAACACGATCACCGTGCTATGTTTTCATGACCGACATGTTTCCAGTGACGCCAGAAGTTCACCAGCGATCCCACGATAATCAATAATGGGATAATATGTCCTTTACAGTCATTATATCCGCAAGCGTCCCAAAGCTTGCAACTTATTTCTATCTTCATTACCTCCCCCGTCTCACACATTTGCTACTTAACTAATTCGATTGTGTCATTCATGTGTAGAAGCCGGCAGTAGACGCTGAGTCGGCTGAAGGCGTCTTTCCAAGATATCCGTGAAACCTGTCGTGAAATGTGCGTCAGGAGAGTGTTGCTGCCGTAAACAAGCGCCTCACATAGGCATGTGTTGTACATAACTTGATCAGTTCTATCTCAGGCCATGTACCAGACATCGCAAACACAACGGAAAACCTTTTAAGCCTTAGTCAGCTGTTTTTGTTGTTTTGTACTCCGGCATGGCCAATGACAAAACAAATGTCCTTTCACACTGGCACACACTGGATATAGATTCACAAAAAAAACACAACACAACACAACACAACACAACACAACATGGTAGACTGCGTTGCAATATGCTGCAGCCACGGTAGTCATATAAGTATAAAGTTTGTATGCACTTTTTGAAGTTGTTGAAAGTATAGACAGAGTGTTGTAATAGTACGTACAGTAGATGGGCACGAACGGTATAATTAAATACAGGTATGCGACCAAAACCTGAATAAGGGTAATCTGGACGATGACGTAAATACTGTTAGTCGCGATTAAATCAAGACGTTCATGTAAGTGCTTGATCATGATGTTCGTAATACAGTAGTGTGTCATGACGACGTATTTGTAAGTTTGTACGTAAATAAAAGTCTAATCAATTGTCTATTACTTTTTCCTGTTTCTTTTTGGGATGTAGTAATCGAACAACAAACTCTCCACTAACCCGTAGACGTCACGACTACAGTGTAATCAACACGTGTTTCTGAATAGCACGGCATAAAGGTATAAATATAGGCAATTCAACTCACAATGAACTCTGTGCAAATATAGGCAGGAACACTGAAACATATCAGTATCATTATATTCACCGTCAACGCCATTTAACGATGGCATTTTCAGCATGACTAATGCCGTATATCTTTTAACTCTCTCCAGTCTACGTCAATGCAGTCATGTGAAACTTAGGAATACAGGTGGAACTGAACTTACTTTCAGTGTAAGGTGATAACATCTTTATTTGAATGTCATGACTTTCAAATGTCAAACTATTGATAGCAGGTGTATTTCAAATATACTCTACAATTATTCAAGTTCTGTATGAGCTTTGTTTTATGCTTCTAGTTGTTCAAGTGTTTTTTAACTAAACCCCTGATTCACAATATATGTTGTTAAGTTTGGTACGATAATGCAAGGGTTACCGTGAAATGTTTATCGCGTTGAATCAACTAATTTAGGTTCAACCGGTAAATATGCACACTGTAGGGAAGGTAATAGAGTGCCCTGTTCCTGCAGTGTGGAAATACATGTTTATTACATTCAGTTTGTGAAGGATATTTTCGCATTGACATGACTGTTGTTACTGTGAACATTACCAACCCTGTCCTCTTTGTGTTTTTATATTATACTGCTTTGTATTTGTATTGCCACTGTATTTTGTACTGTCACCGTACCTTTGTAGGGATTTGTATTAATTTGTAAATTTACTAACTGGTATACCACATTGCTGTGTTTTTATCGTTTGCACACCGAGTGCTTTTAAAGGCAAGCATTAAGCCACTGGCCCGCTACCCCGTGACGAATCAAAATCCAGTCGGGCCAGTGATTCACGTTGGTCACTGGCTCGACTGGCTAGTAAATTGTAATGGGGTCATTTAGAGGGATCACACTTTAGAGTTTGTACATATATCACACTCTCCGACGTGTTAAGTTATAAGACACCTTTAAATCATGCAAAAGTATGGCCCGATAATAATATAATAATGATGAAACCCGTGTCATGCCGACAATATCTTATTCCCATCTATTTTAATTTGTAATCTTTTGCTTAGTGTCTACATTTTAATTTTAGGGTAGTGAATTATTTTTTCGGCTAGTGGTTTTCAGGCACAGCAAACCCGACTGGCTAGCAAAATCTGACAAATATTTCGCACACTGGTGGCAAGTACAACCAATCATGGTTGAAGGGTCCTAGCGTGGTTGAAGGGTCATATCCTCTCATTTTCTAGTCTTGTCACTTTCAGAAACAACACCGTGTGTGATAGATACATCGTTTGATCGTGGTAATGTACACTCGAACATTTGAACTTCTAACTCCACCTGATATGTCAGTGCCAATGCGTGAGTATCATGTTTTGTAAGACACTTTCTCTGAGAAGTCCAGAATCTTATACTCTGATCATGAGTCTTCTGGGTATGTTGTTTCAGCACTGGATCTCGGTCATATTACAACAGTTCAATGTGACACCAACTTTTCAGATGATAAACTGTTTGAGAAGGGGTTGTTGTCTCAACATCCACTGGATCTAGTTCATACTACTGTAGACAGTTAAATATAAAGCAACCATAAGGTTGATAAACCCTTTAAGTACTAGCCATACTGTAGGACACTCCCTACGGACATGCTCGAATATAGAGCCGTAAGTGAAAGCAGTAGTCCTATAAACGCTGTCCTAGTTCACAAACGGGACAGCCAGTGAGAATGTATAGACATAAGAAAACTAAATTCGAGGACTATCAGATATTAATATTTTCTACTCAACGGGAAAAGTGTTTCAGAAAGTCAAATTAGAAAATCAAAGAGCCCTCCCGGCTTATACATTTAAGATGGCGAAATACTATTCTCTGATCCTTTGCCTACTATAAACGAGTTTGACCTATTTCGACGGATTCATGTAGGTGGATCCGATACGATCCTAATTCCAAGAATGTCTTTGTAAGATCTGTATGTCTTAAGGGTAAGCGTTGCCAGTGAGTCCGGCAACGAGAAAATTAGAATTTACCAGTTCAGAGAGGTTGTATGATTCCCTCAGGATGAACCACGATAAAATGGCAATAGCAACACATTTCAATCAGTATGTATATAATAGTACCACTGGCCTGCACCAACCTATTTTGGAAGGCTATTATACCCAATGACATCCACGCAGTGTGGTCATGATCGGCCTCGTAAATATTCTGTCATGTTTGTAATATATGTATAATAATTGTAAATGTTTAATGATTGGACTATACATGAAAACTATGACGAATTTTATCTCTTTGGCATTATTATGCTAGTTTTCCCTTTAGACGTGTCTGAGTATGACATATTTCCTTTCTTGGTCGTGAATGTGCAATGTCTAATTCAGTTTTAACTAGGTATTTACAACGTCGTGAAATTCTATTTTACAGGTTCGGTTTTATATGTTTGACAAATTCTCAGTTTCAAATCCATAAACGAAATGCACACTGATTCGGTTTAATTGAAGCTTTACTTCTACGACAGTAACGGTATGCATAATATTTAACTATGGCAACACGTTTACTGTGAGAAACACTATAAATGTGTGAATGCTATTTTCGTGACAAATTGCAAAAAGCTGCGTGCAACCATACTTACTCTCTCTCCTCCTTCTCCTCTCTCTCTCTCCTCCTCTTCTCCCTCTCTCTCTCTCTCTCTTTCCTCTCTCTCTCTCTGTGACTAACAATAAGGCCTACCTGGTGAGACACTTTGATTGAAAAGCGTAGTTATTAGTGACGCTGGACACTACAGAGAAATTGCATGATTAATGGTCTAACTTGGTGCTTACCATGTAGATGCTGAAGTCTTAACACCTGCATCCAGTGCCCACTCCAACATTGATGGTGGTGTGATTATGTGACACAATGACCGATGTGTGTGAAAATGTCTGTGATTGTTTATGTCATTCAGTCGGTTCAATAAATGAATGAATATTGGTTTACGCCGCACCAGCAGTCTTCGTCCTGACCAGGACGTATTCTGAAGTGACGTACCGGTGATGTGCAAGCGCGATGCAATCTAAAGAACTGAGCTGAATATGTGTGCATCAGTATAACTGTGTTTTCATTTCATTGCCCGTTCTCGTAGGTTGACCATTTGGTATATCAAGAAAGCTGAACACGATAAACAGGTCTATGATCTGAATAGACGCAATGCCGTCTAGCCAATATTCTATCGCCAAAAGTTGAACAACGGACTTCTCCAGACGCGCATTGCTCAGGGGTGACTGCTAGTAGCATCCAAAGATCTGGTGATGATTCAGTTCTTTCGTCAATACATAGCAACCTTATCGAGTCTTTCACACAAGCAACATCAGTAAGCCTATGTCCATCACGCCGAGCTAAATCTTTGAGAAGGCGTGGTCTTCTACCACTAATTGATAACGTCTTGCATTTTTCTATCTCTGCTCATGCGCGTTCGTCAACAAAACCCACAGATGGTTAGACATCGACCAGTTCGCGGTCAATTTGTCTACGGTGTTGAAAGGCGGTTCCACACAAGAGACATGTGCAGGTGTGATATTACCTGAGAGACAAGTGCTTCATGTGGAGTGCAACCTGAAGCATTGTGGTTGATTACTTATTCAGGTAATTTCAGTCAATTTCAATGTTTATTTCTTGCAATCGATGATAAAGTTTCAGACAAGATATATATGAACGTGTTGACCGTAGATGATTGTTTCGCTATTTCTATGGCCACGCCACTACTTATATCAAGGGAAACACCGCTAATCCGAATGAGTCAACATGGTGTATACATATTTGGTTCTATTCCAAATGTCTCACAGTAAACAAGAAGGGGTAGATATAAGTATTATATAATAGAGGATTTTATCATATAAGATGTTGTGAATGTTCTCATATATACAATGCTGTACACCTGTGAAATCCACGAAACTTAAACTCAAGAACACTCTAAGTCTGTTTTCCATTCTGTCTTGACTCGCTATTTGTATCGTAATATTCATACATCAATTTTGCTATAATATTACAGATATGCTTTGCATAATGCTAAAGATGAATGGCATGTTCATTTCTAACACTTAAATGTGATGCATGCTCTTAGGTCATTTTTGTAGTTGTCCCTTATGACCTTTCTACCTTCGTGCCCTCTCGAAATATAAAGTTCAGAGAATAACCAATACTGTATCATTTATACAAAGATAAAATGTCACTGGGAGAAAAAGGCAAAGATTGCTTTGAAGGTAGTACGTATGTATATGAGGAACAATGATGCGAACAGACGATCGCGACAGGAAAGTATAGTTGTCGCACACTTTCTTTTCTGTGATCTCTTTAGAGTTGTTTTGGTCCAAATTACGATGACTCCAACGTTGCCACGTGTCTCAGTCATAGGAGTTTGTCATTACTCACAGCGAGGGGAAGCTGCACAGATGAAAATTAACTGTCGGGCAACATTCCATCATCGTGATGATGTCACTTGTGATTAACGGTCGTCATTTGGACTGTTTTACTGATTGGACATTCTCACGTTGACGATCACCTCAGATTACTTCCTGTTTGCGACGGCGCTGCATACATGGGTATGTGCGTCAGCAGAGTACCGGCCCAACACGTATTGATTATAGAGAAAGGCTAGCGGAAGGCATATAAATAAACGTGTGGTTTGATCAGAATGCGAGGAGATCAAGACAATAACAACACGTAATACGAGAAGAGCAAGGAGGAAGCTTCCGACTCACGACCGTTTTACATTTGATATTGTTAATTTAAGAAGTAAATCACGACATTTAAACCAGCTCAATAACTTGGTATTAAAAATTAACACTGTCATTAACTAGAGCCCCGGGGTACGCATGCGTACAGCTGATCGATAAATATACATCCTCTGCATTTATGTGTCACTTCTTAACTAAAATGTCTCTTGGAGGGTCTATTAACATGTCACGATGACCGATCTACAGCTGTGAAGTAGTCCGTAATATGATGTCTCGCTTTTTTAGAGCCGAACCAACGATTCGAGTCATGGCAGTGGTCATAGGCTATTACTGACCTTCCACAAACAAAAGAGTGCATATGTTTGAAATGTGCTCAGATAAGCCTAAGCCTAAAGCATGATCACGACTGTGTAAAAACGATGTGATCATGGAAATCAATAGTTATGATACCTGGCGTTCTTGGAAATATGATCATACTCTGCTCCTCCAGTGGCACTGGTAACAAAATAAGCGCAAGTCAAATATTAACTTGAACAACTGCAGGAAATCTGGCACATTTAGTAAATTGTACCGAATACAATATTGGTCATTGATGTCTCTATGTCACATGACACGAACTGAATTCCAAAATGTTGCTCTCCCATAACTGAATTGACCTACACTGAATTAAATTAACCCTAAATGTATCTTTTAAAGACTGCAAAGGGGTTACTTGTAAATCACAACATTTGACGTTAAACGTGTTTTTAAGTCTCGGGTAAGCTGAATACCCGGGCCGTTTCACAAGGTATCCGCTGTTGTGTGCTGTCGAAAGACAATGTTATACAATGACTTAATAAATGTAGCGTTACGATCGCTTTGTGAGTCGGAAAGCTCCTGGTCGACATATATATGATGACGTTAGCCTGATACTACTACCGAGTCAGAGAAGACGTACACATGTATATATAGCTATGCGTTACATTTGTTGGGGTGGTAATGCATAATTTGTGTTTACCTGTACATATGCGTACGAAAACTAAATTGATGAATATACTGCATGATGCATATGCGTTATATCATTTGATGTCCGAATACCAAATTGATGAACATAAACTGGAAAATATTATGCGTTACATTCTTTACAATAACAATGCCTAATGTATTGTTGGAAGAGAGCATATACATTTTGTGTACTATACACCTCAATACACAATCTGATACGCAGATAATATGTTATCCCACACCACCATAGGGCAGGTATTTGATAACATCGAAACCAAAGATACCAATCACCGAGTTCATCTGGTTTATCCATGAAAGTCAGCTTGTGATATTTGACCTTTAGATATGAGTTCGGCTAATATGGAAAGGTCACGTGTAGATTATGTTCCCAGAGATCCAGGTGTAAGTAAGGGATGGATGATATGACGTTTTAACACCTCTTAAGAAAAATAGTTAATCCTACAGGTTATGTTACACATGTCATGATTCAGTAACCTGTCACTAGCATCTGATACATATGTCGTCTTATGCCACCTGTACACTGCTACTAAAGCCTTGTTAATATCCATATACTTATTGACGAAGGGGTTTCTTCACGCTCTGATTTGAAATCACGCTGGCTGTGTATTGACCAGCTAAACAGCATTGTCTAGAACACGCTAAAAAGTATTTATAGACGCCACAGCCTCGACAAATAAACGAGCAGATCGGCTGTTTCAAGAATCTGGCATTTAGAATTATCAATGATCGATTCCGTTACCTTTTTACGTCAAAGAAATCCATAAATGATGTTTGTACCACTCAGCATCGACGCACGAACACGTAAATCCATCAGCACGGGAACACATAATTACACATATAATCTAAATTCAGGACTTAAATATTTAAACATCCCTCACGATTGTCACAGCATTGTAAAGGTTTCTGCTGCAAACTCCTACTCACTCCGCTACGGAACGTTTTCTGTGGGCGGATAGACATCTTCTTTGAAGGGAAGCACTGGATCCATACAATGGGAATTATTTTGGTAGCCCCATTTCTGTAATATTTGGACACATGTTTAAACGAATGTGCAAAATGAACCATTGATATGGGGGGTCAGAAAGGTCATCGTCGTTGAAGATGATCACGTTGCCAATGTCCAGGTCCTTTATGTTATATGGATGACCTGTACGCAACGGTCTCCACATGTCACCAAATCCATTGATCCATTCATTGCCAGTATATATATATGCCGGTATTGTAATCATCTGTCGCAAGGCTGTCAAGTGGTGTTCGATGTCACCTAACGACGCAACCGCATTTTATTGTATTTTGAGTGGTTTACTTATGAACAATCGCAGTGGGATGCTGAACCAATTGGGAAAGCCATTTATAACAGGGCGTTGATAACACAAATGTGTTTGATTAATGTGGTTTCAGACAGGTTAAGATATATAATTAAACATTCCTACAACGCATTGGGATTGATGGGAGTTTTCGATTATATAAATCCTTAAAATTAGAGACATGATTCTATGTATCAATAACTTAATGCACACTAGCAGCAGCCTAACGGCACAGATATACACCAATACCCGGAGGAGTGGCAGAATACAAAACTAGGATCAATCGATTGCTTGTAAATCCCTATATTCTACATCATATATACCTACGGAAAACGTGCGATACGTTTTTACACAAATGAACCTATCATCAACCTGTTGCCTTGGAGAATTAAACGTATGATGTGACTGGTTTTACACCGCTGTTGTCGCCATTTCAGCAATATCTCAGCGGGGCACACTAGCAATGAGTCTCGCACATTGAACCCATGTTGGAAATAGAAGCCGGTTTTCGGAGTGACTAGTGAATGCTTTATCCACTTGGCTACCCCACCGCCACCAAGAAATGAAAGACTTTGCTTCGATTATTACTACTCTGACCAAAGTCCATTCACACTGATAAATACCTGCCGAATTGTCTCTACACGTATATCCATAACATTCTGGCCAATATCTGTTTGAATCCATAAACATACGATTAAGAAAAATCATATATGTACCCTTAATCCGGCGCATTCCGCATAATGTTTGTGAAAACCTGCAACTCTATTTTTATCCGGATAAATATTGAGATTCTGTTGACATGTCACGTTTTCACAACTTCGTGATGGGGAAATTTGATCGTTGAGACAGCTGAGACATGACGGTTCGTGGTCTTTACTTACTGTTATATGTGACATTTTACAATCTCAGGAGCATTTAAAGATCACAGTATGAGAATGTGTTAAATGTAATACACCACCGAGTATTGTACGTCTCAAAAACTACAACTGAAGTATATGTGTTAAAGTACTATTCTAGCCCGCCCTTTTCTTAACACGGAGAAGGCACATTAATCATCATGATAAACCTTTCCGTGACAAGAACTTTACCTGTGTGTTAAGAAGTGGAACTCAATAGTAGCCTGATTTGTCTTAGCCCCGGAATCTTTACTTTACCGCAAGCCGTTCTCGTTTATCAGTTATATATGCAGTCTTTCACGTGCCCAAACTATCTTAGTCTCAGCCATTGGTGTTAAGCTCATTTGTGTTTGAATATTTTCGTGTACAGTTTTAGAATAGAATTTGTGATGAAGCGTCCTATCTGTGTCTTGTAAATTATCCACGGAAGAGAATTCATGTTGAATCTACGAGGCTAGTTATTATTTAAAGCAAATTTCCATTTTCTATCTAAGAAGCAATTGTTGTTTGGAGTAATATCCCTATTACCACCACCTGCTACCCTCCTCCCCCCTCTTCCCTCATGTCTGATTGTCTTGCAGCGACCCTTTGTCTATTGATAGTCTGTAATTTTCTTTTGTTGGGCCAACAGTATTTTACCTCAGCATCAATGTACACAGCTTTGGTTACCTTGGATACCAGATCCTCATGTCGTTTTGTCAGTGATAATTATATTTTAACGGTTTGCATTCTTAAAATTAACCATAGGTACAGTCGAATGTAGAAAAATAATGCTTACTTTAGAAAAAGATTATGTATTTAATAGTTATGTATATGTTAACAGGCAACGTCAACCACGTCGGGTACGTTTCAGTAACAGAACGCCACAATACGGTCAATTGTCATCTTGTCTGTATAATTTAATTGTCTGTATGATTTAATTGCACGGGAGTACGTGTCCCTTCTAGTGCACGTTTTGGGTAATAATTGGATATATTATTCCCGGTTCATTATAAATGGACATCAAAGTAACTTCCGGGACATAGATAACATGGTAATGATATTGAAAGTAAGAGATCTTAAAGTATATGCTTAAATTAACAAGTGTTTTGAAGGTATGTGTACCATATTGGTATCCCGTTGACACCAAGTAAGAGTTGCCTCCCTTTGTCGTGACAGGACGGCCTACATTATACCACATAGTCCAGTTTTTGCATGCGTGTTTACTTGTAAAGGAACATAAATAGGCTTGTCATACATTTATAACGAGAGAAGAGAAAGACAAGGAAATAGACTTGACCTTTTCAGCTCTGTGATGTCTTCGTTTCATCTAGACACATGCCCGTGGCCAGATAATGTGTTATTCCAGTAGAGAATCATCACGACATCGGTGTTCTTGCTTCGGGCGGATCGATGACCTGGTGACGGATGGTCAAAAGGATTGTTTTGACAACTGATTCCAAATACGCTTCCAGGAGTCCATTCCTGGTCATTGTTGCTCATATATGTTTATACATTAAGGTTCATGCGTTACTCGTATAATGAAATAAAACGTAACCTAAATCATGTAACTACACGTTAAATGAGGGAGCTTAAGCTTCCCCTTGCAACCCATGTACTTCTCCTTGGGTACTCTACACACCTTCCTGGGTACGGCACCCTCCCCCTCGGGTACTACGCTTCCCCTTGCAACCCATGTACTTCTCCTTGGGTACTCTACACACCTTCCTGGGTACGGCACCCTCCCCCTCGGGTACTACGCTTCCCCTTGTAACCCATGTACTTCTCCTTGGGTACTCTACACACCTTCCTGGGTACCGCACCCTCCCCCTCGGGTACCACCCTCCCGTTTGGGTGCTCTATATCGGGTACTGCACTCACCATCTCGGGTACTGCTCTCTTCCCGTCGGGTAGTCTACACTGCCCCTCGGGTACTTCACACTGCCCCTCGGGTACTACACTCTCCTCCTTGGGTACTGCACTCTGGCATACTTCCGGTGCCATGAGTTCAATAAGGACGAAGGGATATGATGAAAGCAATTTTCCGGGCGGTTACCGGAACAGCCGTTACTGAGTTTTGGTCACAGTCATTAGAACTGAACCTTGTCGTTCTCTTATACCTGTGCTCTTAACTTTCAATTGCCATACGCTTTCTATACGTTCCGTTTTTGGTACAATTAATATACTGGATTGTGTGAATGTATACATGAACAATCGTCTGGTATTGGTTGTTTGTACCGTCTGCGTTCCAGACGTTTCATAATGGTGTCAATACAACCATCTGCTGTGCTCCTCTACTGTTTAGCAAATAGCCTCTGACATTTGCTAAACCGTATTGCGCAAGATTTACGAATCTGATAATGTGACCCTGCCATTTACAATGTAAATACTGACTTCGTGACAGATACGATTACGAATCATAAAGTAGTAATTAGAATATGTTGCGTGACATAACTACATGGGTCTTTAATCATTTTGGACGCATAATATGCGAATCACGGAAATCACGGTGTTCTTACATATGACCATCCCCGACCTGCACATTATGGGAACGTATATATCTTATGCAATTATTTTGCTCAGAGGGGAAAAGGTGTGTGTGTGTGTGTGTGAGAGAGAGAGAGAGAGAGAGAGAGAGAGAGAGAGAGTGAGAGAGGGGGGGTGGAGGGGGGTGGGGGCGAGGGAACCAATGCGATGCAATTCGCTAAGCAGAATGGCGTCCCTTAGCCGCACAGGATCTCCTGTTGGATGTTTCGAAACATGGATTATCTCTGACAATGACCCCGTGAAACCCCGGGTTAGGATATTATGATTTTCAGTAAACCCATGTCTAACGGGATCGGGTAGTCAGTCTACCTGACTTGGTTGACACGCGTCATCGGTTCCTAGTTGATCGATGCTCATGCTGCTGAGCACTGGATTGTCTCGACCAGACTAAATTATTTACAGACCGCCGCCATCTAGGTGGAATATTGCTGAACGCGGCGTAAAAGTAAACTACATCACTACATAACTAGAGCACCCATGTCACACTGGTAGCAGTGTTACAACTCAGTGTTCATTAAGTCCCCTTTAATCTCTCAGTTTATGCACACTCTGAGATAACTGATGTCTAACTGCGTCAGATTGTTTAGTGTAGAACTCTCAGGAACTCCAATAATCCATTAGAAACATTTCCCCTCAGTTTAGCTTGGCGAACGGTGCAGTAACTGTTGCTGATCGCGTAACTGGCCAACGAGACCCTTTCCATGAACCAAAATGTACAGGTGCTTCCATTTGTATTTGTACTGGAACGTGATGACATCAATGTCAAATTATCCATTACGATTCGCTGACCATCATATGCCTGACCTGTTTCATTAACACTAACACACTCTTGTGATCAGGTGCTACTATAGTATGTGTGTATATCAAAGCTCCTCTCTACTAGGTCTACCAGTCTCACAAAATATGTTGTCACAAATCAATGTCATTGAGGTCACATGCCGGTCATTTACTGGTCATGTTCATCAAAGTACTACATGTATCTCCATCTGACCATTGGATTGTGCCAGCGAAATGAATCTTCCATTGTTATTAGCTCTGTCTGAGGAAGATCAATATACCTGTAGTCTCCGACCAATGTTACACGATGCGTTCATGCCCAATCGTATTAGTACACCGTTCAGATAGACAGTGTGTACAGTACATGAGGACACCACCACCACTGATGTTACTGACCAACCATAAATAGGTGTCATCTCATAGGTATGATTAGTACCAACTTTGAAAATTGCGAATGAAGAGTTGTTTTAGACCAATTGTTTGCTGTAACTTTCTTGAACTTGCGTTTCTTAATTCAACCGCAGGATGTGAGAATACTGTTTTTATAAAGCCTATCTAAGTGCATCTGTGTGGTTTTAATGGAACTTGTTTATTGCAGATCCTCCCCGATTCGGTGGCATCCGGGATGGATCAACAACAAGAGTACAACTCCTACAAGCACCTGTTGGAGTCCAAGAACTTCACAGCTTGTCTTGAATGCCCTTACAATTTCACAGGGGCAGAAGACATACTTCAGGACTTCGAGCACAGCTACTACACTCGTATGACGTATAGAACAGTGATTCTACTGTCACTGTATGCTCCCATCTTCCTCGTTGGACTCGTGGGCAATATACTGATCATCTGTACTGTAGCCAGTGACAAGAATGTGAGGAAGGCCAAGAATTATTACTTGCTGAATCTGGCGGCCGCCGACCTTATGGTGACACTATTCTGTATGCCGATGGCCATAACGACTATCATATATAGACTGTGGATATACGGAGAGTTTCTCTGTAAAGCTATAGTGTTTCTGCAAGGTAAGATCATACACAGAGTGCCATTTATACATTCATCAATTTTGGTTGAAACACACACGCACGCACGCACGCACGCACGCACGCGCACACACATCCACACACACACATACACACACATACACACATACATACATACATACATACATACATACATACATACATACATACATACATACATACATACATACATACATACATACATACATACATACACACATACATACATACATGTCATGAGTCATGAGATATGTTTCAAAGGCGTTTTTGTAATAAGCCCAGTTAATCTACAACATTTTCAACATGCACTATAACAATGTTTCAAATTTCATTTCAGGTATTGCAGTAGCCAATAGCATTTTCACGTTGACTGCCATGAGCATCGATCGTTACATCTCCATTCAGCATCCTGTAACAGCACATCGGGTCACATCCCCTGGGCAAGCGCTCATCATTATTTTGGTTATTTGGATCGTATCTGCCATTTTCATGGGACCCTTACTATATATAAGAAAAATTGACACGTTGGAAATGCCGGAGTTAACCGTGATGCAGTTTTGCATCGAGGACTGGCCTCAGGATTACGATCGGCAGGCGTTTGGTGTATTTCTCCTCTTTATGATCTACATAATCCCAGGGGGCACTCTGGCCATCTGTTATGCGCATGTCGGAAGGACCCTTTGCAGCGATGATATGTGCAGGGAAAGTTCTGACAGCAGTACAAAGAGACTGTTCTCCAGAAAGCGTGCTGCTCGTATGCTTATTATACTTGTGGTGATATTCATGATCTGCTGGCTTCCATACAACATTACATCACTCAGTGTTGACATCGCGGAAGAAAGTGAACCGGTTCGATTACTCCCCTTTGCTCTTTGGCTCGGGCATGCGCACAGTGCAGTCAACCCGGTGATGTATTGGCTGTTGAACAGACGGTTCAGGAACAAGGTCCGTAGTATGATGAAGTATATCAGAAGAAGCAACATGTTCCTCAGTTCTCCGACACCAGATTACGTGTAAAGGAAGTCGTCCCTCATACGATGGCCTACATCAGTATGAATATCGGTGTGTTGGAACTTACAACTATCTGTTTCGCCAGTCTCCAAGGTTCAAGTCAGATCTGTTTTGTAAATACGCTGTGAGGTATCAGAAGAAGCGTTCATAACAAAATTCGTTTATCTCATTTCTTTGACTCATCAGTCTACGTGCGGCTTTCTAGTGTCATTCAAATAGCGCTTCCCTGACAAACTACGTGTCATAAATGAACATTCGGGATGGCGTATCACTCCCAAAATATTTCAATAATGTAATCGCACATCACAGTTTTCTTCATCATGTTTTTAACATTCAACTCGGCAACTGTGCTTCGTTAATACTGTTGTATTTCACGAAATGCTCGGTTTACGTTTTATTTCTTGCATGAAGTGCCAGCTTATATCAAGTGTCTTGATAATCACCGTGAGTGGTGCCAGCTTGCATTATTTGGTTTGATCATCACAGTAAGTCTGCATTGTTTTCGTTTAGCATTGTTTTTAGTTAGTAGTGCAAATCTGTATTATGTCGTTTAATCATCACTATATGTAGTGCACATTTACATAAATTTGGCTTGATCATCACGGTACGTAGTGCAAACTTGCATTGTATTGCTTGATCATCCCTGTTAGTAGTGCATTCCTTGGTTTCATCATCACTAAAAGCAGAGCAAGCCTCCATTAAGTGGCTTGATCATCACTGTATGTAGTGCCAACTTGCATTATTTGCTTTGATTATTAATAACTACTACTAGCGTGCATTTAGCGGCTTGATCTTCACTGTGAATATCGCATGCGTGCAGAAAGAGGTCTCCAGGCCGTTGTAACTCGCCCATCTTGCATCATAAGTGCTGCAATCGTACATGAACCACTTTTGCCATCTCTGAAAGTGGTATGCATGAGGAGGTTATTTCACAACTGCACACTGAACTGCATTGCTGGATAATGCGGTAAGTAGTTAAAGGTTGCACACGTTACTTTAAACGGCTTGTTGTTTTCGGTTCTCTTAAGCAGTTTGATCACCACTTTGAATAGTCGCATGTTGTATAATGCAGTTGTGCCATTAATGAAAGTTGGGCTACATTGCAAGGTTTGAGCGTTGCTGCTTGTGGTGCACAGCCGCTGGACACCTTTCAAAGGCCACTGTATTTTTTTTGAGTGTTGTACGTCCTCTGTTTTGTAGACAATAGTACCCGTGATTTCGTTCGTACTGTGAACTGTCGTAGAATGCACGTATCATTTTGTACTTGATTTTATTGTAACTTGGAATCCTAACCATCCTATCAAACTCTGTTTAGTTCATGAACACGCGTGATTTTCCATGTCAGTTTCCTTCCATTGTGTTGATATAATAGTGTTGTGTTAGTGCTACGTACCGTAATCAAACAGCGTGCCCTCGATAAGCATTTATCGGAATCTGTGAACTGGATGCCTTTTTCCCAAACGGACTGGACTCCACGAGGTTAAGAAGCACCAGTCATGTTCCAATCTGAAATGTATAGCCCCAAATGTATGTCAACATTAAATACGAAAGGTAAATCATTTTCAGTCCAATCCAAGCTCAAATAATTGATCTTTGAAAATATCTGTTCACAGACACGATAACTTCATATCTGATACCTGTTGTAAGACCCTTTTTACAGGCAGCTTCTGTGTATTTTTGCTCACGTTTCGTGTTGTTCTATTTGTACATATAGTATATCGTAATGTATTGGAAGCATTCATAGAACTCACTGCACCAACCTACAACCATATCCTAAAACACATTGGAATGGCCAAAGCTCAGTTCAGATATAAATGCATTTATCTTTAATAATTATTGAAATTTAATGAAAATACTTTGCTAGTAAATGAAAATGTGATATCTTCCCTCCGATCATTAAATTTCTCCACTGGTTTACGTTTTGTATAAACTCCACCAACTCTGAGACTGCACACATGCAAATCATGCGAAGCTTTGTATATCTTGTTTGTAATCAACTCTATTCAGTTGCACAACAGATGTTCTCTTTGTACATAACTTTGTCCATTACTGATCAAGAATGGTGTACGAAGTGATACAAACCTGTTTGTTAGTGGACACTGAGCCGTCTGAAGCTCTGATAGACCCTAGGATGTGTCATAGCATCAGTCCTAGCGACACCATGTGAACACACCGACACTGTTTAACCATTTCGCACTAATTTCCTGTCGTACGAAATAAGATCTGCACAACACATTAAGCCTGAAGCAGACATTAAGGGTATATAAATGGAGCCGAGTGTGGGGACAAATGCACGCAAGTGATAGTTAAGGCAATATGGTCTCAATCAAATAGATAACACTGTAGAGAAAAGGATCTTTATATTGAAATGTATTCAAATTTGTCCGTCCTGTTCTTCATCTTCACAGTTCCAATAACGTATTAGCCCGACTTTATGATATTACTGCCTTGTGAAAATATGATATATTAGTTTTAAATGTAAAGTTAAATAATTGTTCAAACCCTTTGTTTAATTACGCAATCTATTCTCGTTGAAAGTTTACTGACTAACTATGTTAGTTATATAAAGTGCACTGGCTAACTCAGTCATTTAAAAGGTGATCAGGTTATGTGTCCATATCGTGAAGTATCTTTCCTATCCGAGAAACTCAGGAACATATCAAGTCAGGCCCGGTAGGATAGAAATTATGATACTATTTGACACGAAACGAACCCGAAATGGAAAGTCGTGTCCCCTTCCTCCATTTCCGTCCCCAGCCCCACTCTCCTCCCAGTTATCACATGCAACTATTGCAGGATGACTTTGTCGTTACGGCTGAAACGCAGTCATTCGTGATGTACATGTATTTCCGTGTCAATGTATTGCTCGCTTGTGCCACCAGTCACTGAACACATCCATTTATCGGTTCAACTGCCGACCTCGCCGTATAGTTCCAAACGAGAAGTGCCTTTCATAGAGTCAAAAACGAGTACAGTTCTATAAGATAGAACCACAGCCAACGCCACAAACCTCAAATATCGCTGTTGTAGCAGATTATGTGTTCGTGTGCAATGCCTATCTGTTGTGATTTTGAATGACTTGTGGACTAGATCTTAATCAATCCTTTGAAATCATTTATTTGACTGATATACAGAAAACAGAGTATATACAGAACAGAAAATAACTACATGTAGTAGATTAGATGCATAAAGCTTAATCGATCTTTCCATACTAGCCACAGTGTGATTCCATGTGCAACATAATCCCGGTTTTATTAACTATATATTATGTTAATACAAATATTACAGGTCTTTCCACAGACAAAGGTTATACGTCGGTGACCGACTATTCAATACTGCGGTGTATGGCGGAGAGGGTAGGTGAGGGTGGTGGGAGCTGTGATTAGATAAGATGAGAAGATACATTCAAAACAAACCACGTTCTTTCTTGAATTAGTGCTCAGAACACAATTTTGCACGAAATCCATCCAGAATGTTATTTTTCTGAAACTTGAGGGCATTTCTTTCAACCCGGGATCCACCCTCTCCCACCCCCATATATCGTGAACACATAGAACAAGTATTTTTATTCTACGCCAGACCGCATTTACAACGTGTATAATTGTATTGTTAATTTTGCTACACATTAACCGTTGTGACAGCTCCATTTTGTACCATTGTTACAATAAAATGTCAAGGAAACCACACCTGTCATGTTGTTACTTTGTGACCGTTACTTTTACAGGTCTGTTTTAGACGTTTATATGTTTGTATTAAGTCTGCAGAAAACGCCTTTAAATGCGCAGCATTATACGTATCTCTTTCTCTTAGTGACATATTTTTTCAGATAAGTGTGAGGGACTATTCTCTGTTGTTGAGCAGCTATACTGAGCTGATTTCTCAATTACTGGCATGACTACACAAGGTCTTAAATTCAAGACAGTGAGTGTATCCATGTCCATCATTTGTGATCTGTTTCGAGACTGTCATCACGTGTATTGTATTTTGTATAACCGAACCAGATGCTCAATGATGGTGCTGTATAGATACTGTATACTGAACATTTTCACCATGTTTATTAATGTTGTTTTCCTCGACGGAATCAGGACTAAGCCCCATGGCACCTCCGCACTGGCGTGGTCATCTGATGCCTAGATGGGCGATCCAATAAGTCTTGTTCTTACTATAATCAGATTACAAAGCGCTTAAGGTAAAAATCAGTTAATGATGTCAACGCATAAATAAGATATCGGATGTATGATTGTGAAGACGCTGACTTTTGTGCACCGCTTACATCCCAAAAGATCTCTAACAGAGACACCAAATGTTTGAGTTGTGGAACTATTACTCGTCATGAGTTGAGTATTGCAACGTTGACGTCATCATTCTGATCCTGTAGTCTTGTGGATAGTCACTCCGACATGCTGAACCTGTATGACTACCCAACAGTTGGAGCGTATTCTACTGGTCTCACGTATTTGTAAATCATGTGGGTTGGAAAATTAGCGTGGGATATTGGCGACTTAGCGTTAAACATTATCAGATCATCATCGTACCTTAACCTCATCATATTAGTTGACGTTCTTGATCAAATTGCCTGGAATTGACTTTTCCAGTCTGTAATCATAAGGAATCAGATCCGGAAGAACGGAAGCACATTTGGTGTTCTTGGGAATGTTGACCTCTTGCCTAAATGTCAATCTCCAAATTTCGCTTTGATGCGATCCAAGATGAATTCACAATTCTATTTTTCTCAGTAAAGATAGTTCACATTTACTCCCATTTCTGACAAATTGCTTTGAACCTTTGAACGCAAAGGCAGAGATTTCAGTGACATTATTCGACATCGTTAAAATTGTCCGTTTCTGAGACGGCACTTATTTAAGCAAATCCTGTTGGTCTTGGAGATTCCACGTCAAATCCACATGTCTAAAATGCTTTCTTAGTCACAGCAGTGTACTGAAGCACTGTGTCGCACCCCCAGAAACAATCTAGCAGTCCGGGGCATGTGCCTACAAGAACATCATAATTGTAGATCGATGATTGATTAAGTGTGAGAACACATACAGACTCCATTCGATGCGCTCCTCACGACAAATTTCATTTTGTCTTAAAGCATACATGCACCAAGCTTTGGGCCCGTTCGACACATCCACTGCTCCGCACTCCAACCATGTACTAAGCGGAGTTACTCGAACGAACTCCCTCGCAATCTTAATGGCTGGACGTGTTTGTAGTGAGATGCGCCAACATAATGACATCCCTAATTGCGTTTGTGCAGTACAGAAAGTTGAATGCAGGAACATCGATCATGAACTATATGCCGCATCCTACATAGCAGCCCAAGAATAGCACATGGATTCATACATTTTTAATTTGAGGAGACGTCGATCCAGGCATCAGTCAAGGAGCTGTGATTAAGGAAGGTGGGTCCCACGATCTGTCCTGGTGAGTAGGACGTGATATTTAGACATGTACCCAGGAACCTTCAATAATCACAAAACCTCTATACTATAGAGATCGTTTTCAAAAATCAGCTAATGTTGATAACAGTTGTTCATGAGAAACTGTGATCTCTTCAGATGTGACCTGTCAAACACACGAAGGAAAGTCAGTCAAAAATTCCACCACTGACACTGACGATTAAAGTTTGGATTTGTCATGGATCTGTAAAGTTACATAAAGATTGAATTATCTCTAGATGTTAACTTCCCATATCAATAAACTTGATGAAATGTACCGTCAAACCTTACAATCTCTTGGACTTGATTAACAGACGTTTTCTTCCACGGTCCATCTACCAATTCAGTGCCAGTAACCTATTGCTTTGCCTTGATAACATCCGTTGTTTCACATGTACATATATACCCGTATTTTTCCTTATTCGTTCATTAAGCTGAGGAAGGAGTAGTAAAGATATACTCTATCACAATAAAGAGGTTGACATCTATAAAATCCTTGCCTTTAAATCTAACACGTTCACCTAGTGTTCTAAAGAAAGGTGACATCACACAAACACACATGGAATTCAATCAGCTACACGTGATAAGATAAGACAGACCTTTCCATGTCAGCAATTCATTTTATGGCTCGGCGTGATTCACGTCATGGATTAGTTTTTCCTGTTGTCAATCAACGCACCTGTCATTCAAGAACCTGTCATTCAAGGCTTGGTCGTGAAAACCGAACAAAATTAAGACACAAATTACAATTGTCACTACTCAACAGGGATCATTTGGGTAGCCTTGGTTTACCATTCAAGTCCTTAGCTCGATCCCCACATGGATAGAGTTTGTGACACCCATTTCCACAGACTACCGCTGGAGTATTGTTAAGAGCGATGTGGGAAGCGGTTTCGTGAGGCGTCAGCCAACACTGATACTTTGTACTTCCTTGCTCCTGCAGCTGATAGAGGAATACGCCGGCACCCTAATACATTTGTTGTCATACATGGTTTTCAGTCATTCTGGCTCACTTCCATAATCTAAAATCTGAAGATATTGGTTCACATGTGCAGATATGGATAACATCAGTGTATGTTGTTACGCTTTAGAAATAGCTGTTACGAAAGGTTTGTGAGTTTCCTTTAAAACAGCACGATGAAACACAGATAAGTCTAAAATATTCAATAATACAGTGAATACACAATGCGCAATGTTACAGTGAATGACAGTACAGATTTCGAATACAATACTGTTGGCTCTCAAATCTGAAACGTAAACTACATGTCAATACTTAACACAGTTTTGCCGATGTACTGCCTGAAGAATGTTGACGACTTGTGAACAAATGTAGACGAGGTGTCGCAGCTTGAACGGACAGATAAGCGTAAGTCCGCAGCAGTCGCTAAAGTCATGTTTAACATCTCAGCAACTAATCCCTACATACCTATTACACAGTTTTCGAATTTTCTAGCAGTAACCACTACGACCGTTTAGGTAAAACTGCGACCTTGGAGAAATCAGTGGTTCCAATACCTGTTTTTTTCCCGGAGGCAACAATAATGACAAAGAGGAAATAACTCCTCAGCTTACTCTCTTAAAATGTGAAATTGCATAGCCAGTTTTAAGATGTGAGTTCAAATCCATACTCAGCACTTGGAACTTTTGAGACAAACAATAACTAAAACCAAGTTTACGTGACAGTAGAATTACCAAAACCACGTCCGCACAACAATACACTCTTTTATCAGAAGGCACAATCAGGAATCAGGCACCAAACAAATTAGGATTTTGTCCCTGTATTGAGGCGTTATACAATGGAGCAAACAATGCTCTGACTGGGAATCTGAGAAACTGAGTCTTCTTCAGTGATAATTATCTCATCTCCATAACGTCGAGATGGAATAAAGCGTATTGTGGACGTCAGACTGAAGCTTTCGCAGATCCTCCGTGCTGAACCCAACGGACCGAAGTGTAAACTCGATAAAGTAAGCGTACACGTTTTGGATAGCAGCTCCTTGTTTATTTTTAGAACTGTCGTTAATCTAGTTAAATATTTAAAACTCAAACATGATTAAAACACAGTTATGTCTTATTCATGATATATAAAATGCATTCGGTTTGCTGATTAAGAAAAACAAATAAACAAAATTATAAGCGTAAATCGAAAGTGCAGTATTTTGTACTCGAGTTTACCGCCCTCGAAACGATACCGAACCCAGTCAGAGCCGGTGGGTGTGCACTCAAGTGTAACGGAGCCTTTTCATTGGCCACTGGTTCATTAACTCGCTCTTTATTTACGGCTTATAAGCCCAATAGGTGTTGATTTCAAACTGCATATGGCCAGTGATTGAAGATATGCACTGCATATTGTCATAAGCAGACAGGCATTTAGACATGTAGGTGTCAATAAACCAGATAATGAGTTTTCTCTGTGACTCTCGTTCTCTCTGCTTATCACAGTTAACGAGTAGATTATTAACTTGTTTGTGTACACAACCACGATTAGACTACTGCTCACGACCTCATAGTACGGACAGACATGTTGTTTCAAATTCCGCGAACCTATGTGTGAACCACTTTTTCACCCAGCGCTTGGGGATAATTAGTGGTTTCGAGGGTTTTTTCTTTGCATTTTCTTAACTTTATAACTTGCATTTTTTGATGATTTTTTGTTGGTAAGGGCATACCGAAAGGTATCAGGATCTGCAAGGCTGTATGTTACGTTGCTTGTGAGCTTTAATTTCATAGCCATTCATTGTCTCCCTTGATAACGGTTATAACTCTACATCGAAACGGTATTCAGGAACCAATGCTTAGAATGTGAATTAAACATGGTATGCGACAGGTTTAGGTCAACGTTAACGCATGACACAGACATTCGGCGAACTGGACAACGTAAGATAATTCCACCGGCCATAGTCCACAGACTTCTTCGGTCTGTGTCAGGGAAGGTCAGAGCCGTAACAAATGTACACGGTTCAGTTGCTGCTGACCCCAAAAGCCTAACAAGTGGACTGGCATGTTTTGTAACAGAACATTCAGTGTACACAATTGTTCAGTGATGATCCACATGTTTCATCCCTGTAATCATACTAAATGAAATGTGCGCACTTCACTGTGTAAGTGAACACAGTAAACAGTTTCCAGTGCACGTGGCCAGGATGTTCACTCTGTGAATGTTTACAGAACGACACTGGAAACGTCCAACAGCACGCTATGTTGACAAGGAGTTTAAATTTCAGATCTGAAGTAGATGTGTTACTTCTGTCCCATCCCTGAAGGTAGAATGTTCGTTGAAGTTCTTCAAGCAAGAAATAATCGCTGACATGGCGTAGCTTTAAAAATTTAAATCTGTGTTTGACAAATAGTCGATGTTGCCGTGTTTTCACGATTTTATCTTGTTGACAGGTTTGATATAAGCTAGTGATTGAATGTCCGTACTCTTTGTACAATATGGATTCCGTAATTGCATCCAACAATGGCTGACGCGCTGCCACGGGGGCTACCTTCTAGTGAACAAATTGTTTGTAAGATAAATGTGTATTCGACTGATAAGAACCTAAAATTCCTTTGCACAAACGTTTATTGCTTACACAGTTCTCTAATGCGTTGCTAGTCAGATCTAAAAGCACTTCCCGGCATCAATCACTTAGGTGGCAAGAACGAAAATGTCTCACAAAGACATCCATCACTTTGTTGACCTCACAGAAAACCTTCGGAAATGTTTAGCATTTTGTTTGTTTTCAATTTTCCACAATAGCTAATCACCTCCAGCTTTGAGATGACAGCTTGAACATACGCGAGTGGTACATTTATCAAATTATTTCGTGGAATCATAAACGTCCTACAGTGACTGTTTCGATAACACGCAGGCAACAAATCTACCAGATATAACATGATCTGATGGTAATGTAGCTTCCGGAAGAAGTTGTATATGGATTTCTAGAAGTTGTTGCATATTTACAGAACAATTTTGAACAAGTCCTGTGTCAGATGTATTTAGGTTCAAAAGCCTAATGTGGAAGGGAAATAATAGAAAACTGTGTTGACAGGCCAAAGTTGGTGTGCGAAACTACTATTGGAACATCAGATCCTGCTGCAGCTGAGGGAGTGTAGCTACAAACTACAACACCAATAACAACTGGTCATTTCCTAACTGCTAAACGCCACATGCGGTTTTTCGCAATTTGCAATAATAGTAAATTAATATGTTTGCATTTTCTTCTTGTGGTTGCCATATTTCACTGTCAATCACCCAATCTTTATTCAGAACTCAAGGCAACAGGCCCAAAGTACAAGTATAAACACAGTTCGACAGCAGAGTGTTGTTCTCTTCAAAGTAGCATGGCAGATAAACAAAACCATGTTTTCAATAAAAAATCTGATTTGAAGTTGACCGTAGTTGGATACATTTATGTTTTGACGGTTGTTTCGTAAAATAGCTGGGTATATATTTGCTTCTAATGTTTCAATGATAGCCACAAATTAGGAGATGTGGTGTTTTTCTCAGAATCAGTAATTGGTCAACAGGGGCAAACTGATGCTCTAGAAACCAACTGCAATACATAGGCCTTAAATTAAATGTCAGCCTTGATAAAACTCACATATAAAATTATGATTTATAGAAGAGTATCTAAACTGTCAAAGTCATGGACATTTCACCGTGGCCAGTGAATGCATGCTCGAAAGGGCAAAGTGTCGCAATAAGTTATATCTTTTTTCCAGGAAGCATTTGAACAAAAAGCCTTGTATCGTGTAAACTACATTACATGGATATGCTGGTATATGTGTGTGATCGTGGGAAATTCTACATCCTGCTGCTTTTTTTCCACAAAGTATCTTCTGGTCCTGATTTCGCGAAACAAACTGAAGTCTGAGTTTTGACTGAATATGCAGTTGTTACTCAAATTTGGTTAAACGCATTTCTCAGAATGAACTGAAATCGATATCAAACTCAAACGTAGTGGGCAATTTGAGTTTGGTGAACAGAATAATAAAGTTGTTTGGGCTTTTATATTTCAGAAATGCAGCTGAGTGAAAAAAATCAGCAGTATCCAATTGTCAAACTCAGTTTGAAATTTGAGGAAAAACTTAAGTTTGTGCCAAGAAATCGAGGCCTGGGCTTTCGAGAACAGTGAGAGCTGGAGTAAATGCTTGGGTGCGTCGTTATTGCTGCTAGTTACAAAGACGAATACCGATTCTTACGTGTTTGACAGCAAGGTGGTAAGACAACAAAATACCTTCGAATGAAGGTCTCAAACGGGTACGTCACTGAGTTTCATTAATTTCTTTGTCTTTAAGAATGCCATTTTATGGAAGTGAGGGATTTATGATTGCAATTACTCTTTCAAATGACGCGAAGCTAACTTCTTTTGACATTTAAAAAGTCACAAATATCTCTTCTCGGCGTCGGTAATACCATCAATAATGAGTTATTAATTAATTACTATGTGCTCCAAAACTGTCCCACTGACTGTCCCAATTTCCTTTTCTGTACTCGAAATACTCCATGAAGCCACCAAAGAACATCTGCTACATATATGTTCTAATCACTTGGAAATCCTCTGACAAATCAAATGTGATTCCTGAACACACTGATTAGGGAATCACCCGAAGATATTCCACTGACCTAATTGGTTGTGAAATATAGGTGCTTCACTTATTAGCGAAGTGTCGCACCGGCGATTATCGAGACAGCATTTTCATTATCCCGTATGGAAATGTGAAGGAAGTTTTATCGATCGTAGACGAGACACGTTTCACCTAAAACTCTCTAAGTAACTTCAATATAGACACAAACGTATCGTGTAAAGGCGAGTGGAGTTTCCCTCCTCCAAAGGTGAGTAGTTCGCATTTCTTCATGACCCTGCAGAGATGGCAGGTGGCCTCCTGAACATGAAAGCGCATCGATTTTGGTTAATGTTCAGTACACCGAGAATGCCCTCCTAAATTGTTAACCCATTCACAAACCAAAAGGACTTTGCGCGAAACTACCTACAAAACCATCTTCACTCACTGACGAACTTGTCCAGTCAGGCTTGCATTGGTGACCTGACGTGTGGATGTAATTGTATCCCAAACTGTGTCCCACGTTTTCTGTCACTGGATTGTCTTGTCCACTCTCGATTATTTGTCATATAGCTGGAAACTGCTGGGTGAAACGTAAAACAACAAACTAATGTTGACAGATGAGCTTTAATATAACGTTGCCAAGTAGCAAATAAAACAAACTTGTTCCCTCACTCACTTGAGATTAAAGAAAATTTATTGATGATTGTTTGTTTTGTTTTGTTTTTCTGAAGTCTTCTAGCTTGTTATAATGTGATCTAACTGAAGAGAAAGTATTACCATTTTAGAAACACAGAGCTCATTTCAGACTTTCAATAACGTATGAACTTATTACAGAACTTATCGTACGACCTTATACAGAAATATCTGATACATTTTCAGAGCCATTAAACTTAAATGTCACATATGTTCGGCATCCGCTCACGTGTCGAGTAAACATGTCACAACATGTGACATTACGCTACCTGTGTCTATACGTAACTCTGATCCGGATGGTTTCTAGGGATTCACTTTTTGTGCAGATAGTAAATTCCTAAGATCGTTGATGAGGTAAGTTGATGTAATTATGATATGAATTACGTGTCGATGGTTTATGTGACATTTAAACTGCACACATTAATTATGTGTTTAGCTACTGAGATTACTGCTGAAAGAGTTGATTCTCAACACATTTGGGGCATAGTTGGCGTTCTCCAAAGGAGCAAATTATTGCTCATGATATTGATCACCGGATTGGTTTGTCTATATTCGACTTTTATACGTCGCATTTCAGGAACAGTTACTGGTCGCGCGTTTAGTCATTAAAGGATCATGTATGGCACTTGCGTGAATGTGGCTTTTATAGTGCGAGTGGAGCACCCCTGTCGATCTGCAACGATTCATTATTGAATTTCAGTGAATGGTAAGTCAGATACGCTTGCACATCTGCCTGTATAGATCGTTTGACAACTTCAGTCTGGTGGGGCAAATCCGCATTTTAAGCTAGACTTGGGTCAGAATAGAACATTAGTCCTTGCATCTTCATTCATTACCTGTAATCACATTTGATTTTTATGATATACTGGTAAACACATATAAGATGATCCACGACCTGACAAATGACCCCAATTTGCATACTTGTGAACGCCCCACAGAACGATCCACTTGAAACAAGAGGGAGACAGGTTGTCTGATAAATATCGAGAAGTTCATTTTCCCCGTGCGTGTCACGCATGAATTGTTATAGCACACTCGATTTGGGAACAGGTACAATCCCAACGAATTGAACACAATATACTGAGCAAATATGTTTAGGACCACCGATCCATTTCACGAAGCAAATGACATTTTCCTGGTGTTTTTTTAACAAAATTGTTGAATATCTAAAATGCATGTCAATGCCCCAATCATCTATTTGTCTTCTTCGTCTTAACTAAAGGTTAGCGTGGAATATCAGTATCTTATGCCTGAAATTGCAGTCTTATCATTCGAAGGAATATGCGGTGTTGTTTTAATGGGTAAAGTTGATTTTTCGTCTGTTAAATATTAAATAGATATTAACTACATATAGTTAATTGTGTTTCATTTAACTATTTAATATGTTAAAAGTTATCTGTTACTGAATGGTGGTGGCTAAATCAGAGTAGCTAGGGGGAAATATTTTTATCCCATAATTTTGTTCCTATTTCTCTGTACGGGCTGATTTTCGTCAGGGTTAGCGGTGTTGATTTCATGTCACAGCATGTATTGCACGTGCATAATCGTCAAGCTACCTGTAGCAGCCAAGTGTACTCGCCCCATTCGTTGTACCGCCTCTCTTGTCACAAATGCGTTTAGTGCGCAGGATCATCTAACATGTGTCTAGCAGTAAATCCGTTCTATGGTATTTTGTGACAGAACGTGCCCAATGCTTAGGGTAAGAGTTGCACGTAAACGACAAACATGTCATGTGCGAGTCGTCGGCTGTGGTCTAGTGGGTAGAGTGCCAGGTCTGGGATGGGAAGCTACGTGATTCGATTCCATGGTACGTCATATTATGAGACGTTAAAAGTGGAATATGTTGTTACTCTGTCAGGCGAATAAGAGCATAACACATGACGGGAGGACTGGGAGTCGGTATACTGGGAGTCAGTATACTGGGAGTCGGTATACTGGGTCTGGTATACTGGGTCTGAGCAATTATGACATCTAAGTGGAGTAACTAGACATGTAAACACACGCGTGCATTCACGTCTCTGTACAAGTACAATAGACCAGGGCCTAGATTTTCGAAGACCTCTTAAAGCTTAGCGCTATTTTTGCGCTACGAGCGCGTCTAAATGTAGCCTCTGGACGTTAGTGCATAATCGGTTTTGTGATCATTGAGTGATTGCTATGTGATGTATTGCTGTACTGTGTGGTGGGGTCCTGTGCACAGAGCTCAGGTCACAAATCAGTTGAAACTAAGGAACGTTAGGTGCGGAGGGTACTTGGATGGGTGACCGTGTTTGGCAGTTTCACTTCAGAGAGGTTCTAGGGCTTCAGTCCTGCCCAACAAAGGTGTACACGTTATACATGTGGTCTCATCATAGGCAAGTGAGTTTTGTTTAAACTTGCCCCTGTTCACCTAGCAGAAAATGGGTACCCGGTGAGATCAGGTATATTACCTAGTGACCCACTAGCATGATGGGTTATCCGGGGTAATAATAAACAGACTGCTAGCGCTATAACCATCTACATAGTGAATGGAGTTTAGCGCATTATAAATGCACCTATTCTTATGTATCGCATGTCCTGGTGTCTTGATGGAGGACACGCTGCTGACCACTGACATGTCCGGCCTGGGTTAATTACAAACCCTCATGACACAGCCAACACTTAAATACTGACACCTGTCGAATACTAGAGTATCAGAAAAATGAATGAGATAATGCATTATCTCTCAGATACTGGGAATAGTGAATGAACCGCGTCTAACCAAAACAACATGCTGCTTAATAGATAATGTTGTTTCTGTAGCATAGGAATCAAGTATAGGACATCTGCTATTTTCGTATGGATAATGGATATGTGTGGCTTTCCCAAGGTGGGTAACGAGTGTCATTCGATGACCGATTTTTTTTCAAAGAGAACCTTCCGCCAGAACTGGATGAATACCCGTAGTTTACGTTCCGGATTTGTTGCGTAGAGATTCGGTAGATGTATATCGATCCTGAGAGATATTTATCAAACGTTACAAGCAACAACCTTAGAAAAAGAGTTACATGTATTAGATTTAGACTTGGTTTGACAGGCATAATTATCAATACTGGTCGTAAGTAGTCAATGGTCAAACATTTGAGAGTTTGCCGTCTTTGTATTCACTTCTTTATCAGTAAGGTCTCAATATTTCAGTATTTGTTTTCAGTTAGTACTAAGATTATTAAAGGTTTAGAAAGTTGCATCTCCTACAACATAAGAATGTCGCGACTTTGTCACACAAATCAGTTGTTGTATGGTTGGTCGGTGTGTGAATGTCGTATTAATAGATTGTCCAAATGAGACTTGACGAACATAATCTCGAAATACGACACGCTGACAAACCCAGGCCTACTCAAATATCAGTCAGGCTATACGGCTTTGTCATTGGTTTCTAGATGAAAGCTTGACGTACGAGAACAGCTACACACGAATACAAAATTAAACGTGATTGTAAGAGCATTATAGATGTCAAGCTGGCTTCATAATAACATAGATGTTATTAGTGTTAAACCAGCGTGTACTGTTGTGGAGGAGCGTAGTGAGTTACAGATAGTTCTAAATGGTTTAGACAGGCGCGGAGAGGCAAAGTGTCCAGATATAGGACGGCGGTCTTTAAATAATCGTGTCTGGACAGGCAATCCAGTGATCAACATCATGAGCATCATTGTAAGCAATTGCAATACGATGACATGTGCCAATCAAGTCAGCAAGCCTGAACACCCGATCCAACCACAGACGACAAACACCAATGCTCAAATTCAAGAGGTAAATTAGAGTCGAAAAGAAACACTACCAAATATTTTTCTTTTCTAAAAGAAAACTTAAGCAAAATATAGTAACATTAAATGTTTTACTGTAAAGAACAATCATTCAGCAACAGTGTTTAATGGACATTCCAAAGACCAATATTCACGAATATACGTCTTTGGATATTCTAAGACGCTTCGGTGAAAGATCAAACGCGCCGACAGTACTAATATGCTCTTTTTGCATTGCATCACAACGCCTTGGCGTCACAGGGCCATTTTAGTCTGCCTCCTCGAAATCGAATACTTTTGCATTACGTCACAACGAAATCGACGTCACGGTGCATGTCAGTTGCCATCGCATCGTACAACATGCCAGAGTAAACTACTTCGTTGCATCCTGCTTCTTGGTTTGCAGTTGCGTCACTCATCTACCATCACTGGTGGAAACGTTACATTTATGTTTTCAGACGGATAAAACGTCTCATATCTCAACTCACAATTTTCCAGCGGCACGGTAACGTTCGCAACGTTTACATTCCCACAATGCAATCGTGGAATGTGGCTTGACTAGACAGCACACCTGTATGTACTGAGTATGTCTACGTTGGAAGTAGAAATGCGACGTTCATATTGTCCCATATGGTTTACACTAATCAGATATGTAATTAAAATAATTTAGAGAAGATATTTTACCCGAACCTAAATCGCCATCAAACTGTATATCATCAATTTTGTCTGGTAAAGTTCGCCTTGCCGTATGGAGGCAGACATGTCAAAGGAACTACATGTCAGTTAGCCGCGTGCGCGGATTCTTGATTTAGGGCACCGACACTGTCGTTTGTTTTCTGCCTTAGATTAATCGAAGGTATCCTTAGGAAGTATTAAATTTGGCATCTTAGAAAAAAATGTAAGTTCGCTCCACCCCAAAGTGTTTCGTAAGGAAGTATAGGTGTGCCCTGGACTATACACCTCATCAAAATTAACGCACCACCCACATTTTAAGAAAGTTGTGGTACATAAAGATGACTGTACGAAAGAAATGGTATTCAAAGACCGCTGAATAGGATATTTGTGATCTTTAGGTATCTCATTGGCAAATCACCTGTAAAAAATTGTAATACATGAGTTTGAGGCAACATCTTTTAATGACAACAATACCAGCCAAAACAAGCCCCTGAAAAGTATTTCCACCCACAGTTATTAAATGAACACAAGACATCGAATGTGCATAGAAACTGAGCCTTTTTGGGACAGTTTCACACAGAGAAATGTCTTCAATATCTTGTGTATCCACCTCTGGCAGCAATGGTCCCTCTGACACGACGTCTCATGCTCTCAATGAGCCACCGGATCCTCCTCAATGGTATTCTGTTCCACTACTCCACCAAATCCTAGGACAATTCCTGCAGGGAATTGACTGGAGGTTCCCTCTGCTTGACCTGGCGGCCCAGAATGTCCCACAGATGCTCCAGGGGGTTGAGGTCAGGGCTTCGAGCTGGCCATGGTATCGTGTCTATGGCATTGTTCCTGAGAAACTGGCGAACAGCATGGGCTCGATGAGGTCTAGCATTGTCGTTCATGAAGACAGGTCGGTTTGCAAGACCTTGCTCTGCCATCTTTGTCCTATGGACATCTTGGGTGCTATTTTAACCGAAAAGTCACTCAGGAGATGACTAATTTGTCTAAGGGTAAACATGGATGTTCGTGTTGAGATGGTGCCCTGTTACCCGCGCGTTTCACGTGCACGTGCATTTCCCCAAGGTGCATGCTTTAGGCAGAAAGTATTCACAGAACAACATTTTTTTCATACAGGCCCATCGTAAAAATCATCAGTGGAAAAATTGTTAAGTTAGGGTAATTAATATTGGGTGGTGCGTTACTTTTGATGAGGTGTATATTATAATTAAAGCACGAAGGCGGTAGTCCGACCTTTGTTTCCTAACCAATAAGAAACCCGACGTAGTTCTTGATCTATTATCACATGAATGACACTGGGATGCATTATCCAGTATTGGGTCACCAATCCAAAATAGACTGGGAGCTTTTACAACTTTCTCAGCAACACATATTGTTGAATACCGGGTGTGGCCACGTTTTCGGATACGACATCCCAGTTTTTCCCAAAGGTGCTCAAGTGGGGACAGACCTTGGCACGTCGGTGTTGACCCCTCAACTCCTGCCCGTGAAAGGTCGATTGGCACGGAAACCATGAGTGCAGAGTCGTCAGGCCATAGTCTGTCTGCTCATTGGAAGTCCAAGGTTGTTGACGGCGTCACAGTCACGTATCGTTTCCTCAAGTGAGACAAGTAAATATCGGTCTCTTTGATGGGTAGTGACAGTATTGACAGTCTGTCGTAGACGTGTGACAAGTCTTCCGATGGTGGACTTGCAGCATCCCACGGTCCTAGCCACATGCTCTTGTGTCTGTTCCAGCTGTAACATACCGTATGCTCCCTCCCTCTGCTCTGGTGTTAAACGAGGCATGTTCTTGGTTGTCAATCGATTAAAATGGCTAGAATAAACCTAGTAAACTTTTACACCCGAATTACACGGGTAACGTTGTGTACAGTTTACGTTTCTTTTTTCGTATAAATTCGAAGCAACATTCACGCTATAGAAAGCAAGCACTGCCGTGTTTCGATTGTGTGTACTTGTATGTAAGTTTCAGTCCGGGCATTTACAGTTTATCATTGTAACCTTTCAAGACAAACAACTTCTCTGTTGACCACGGCGGTACTGGGAATGGGCTAACAAACCCAGAAACGTCGTGGTAAACACATAAACAAGTTGGTACTCATAAAATGTGTCTTGTATTACTACACCAAATTCTTAATGTCTTAACAGAATTTCTTTCACGAGATTTTACCCACACCAAATTGAATATTACACATTGAATCGTTCTCGCTTACGCGTATATTTTAGAGGCGCTTCCCTGCAGAAATGTGTACACAAGAATTACTTGCACCTATCAAGCACAAAAGTTCTACTTACTTGTTCTCAGTAACGTGGAACAATTACTAATGCTCATAATAGCAAGCCATGTGGTTACGGGGTAAAGGCGTTTGCTCGTCGCACCTGAGGTCTCATTTCGATTCCATATCCAGTTATGACATTTGTTGAGTATGTGTAAACTCTGCTGAACTGAACTGAAGGATGGGTGGGTTCCTGAGCCAAAGAGTTGTCTTGTTTCTTCCAGAAACTACCTGTAGTAAGACATTATGAACTATATCTACGACAACCCAAAAGAACACACATATATATAAATTATATATTTTCCCCGTTTGCAGTCTTTTTTCTGTGTACATGTCATATTGATCAGAAACCAGCTGGTGTATCAAATATAGTTCACCAGTGTCACAGCCGGACGATGTTATTTGTAAACAAGCAAGTCTGGACTAGACAAAACAGTAATTATCACCATGTGATACGATGACAGAGCATTCGTTTATGAATCACTGTTAGCGTTGATACATAGTATTGACGAAAAGGTGAGAGTAACATGCCCCACCGGCTACACCCACCATAATGCCTTTCGTCATGCAGCCTTGTTGAGAGTTTCTGTTGATCTGAATCTATATGCAAATTCCTAAATAGGACGCACATGACTTCAGTCTCTCTTACTTAAGTTCAGGGCCTAGATTTTCGAAGCTCTCTTAGCGCTAAGATAGCCGTAACTTAATGTGTGGCACTTACGACTATCTTAGCACTAAGATAGTCGTAACATAATGTATGGCACTACGACTATCTTAGCGCTAAGACTGTTGTAACTTAATGTATGGCACTTACGACTATCTTAGCGCTAAGAAAGTCGTAACTTAATGTATGGCACTTACGACTATCTTAGCGCTAAGACAGCGTCGAAAATCTTGGCCCACGTTATTGAACGATATTAGATTTTTTACTCATGCCTAGCACAAAGGTTAAACTTCTTGGCTAAATTACATGTACCTTATTTTGAATTTGCCAATAAGCAACGAGCAGAAATTCGGATTTATTTGCTTAACAACTGCAAACAGATACGCAAGCAGGGGAGCACAATCGTTACCCATGGGAATGCCTACGTTCTGTCGAAATGTTTGACTCAGACTTTACAAAAATGTTCGCAATGGGGACGTCCAGCATTTCAGATATTGTTTTCCCAGTCAACTTCAAATGACATTTGTCTTCATTTATGACGAATTGTCCTCAACCTCTGAAGATAGACAAGTAGGTGTGTCATTGTTCACGTTTTTTACGAGTGCCCGTTGACCAAAGAGTGAAGATTTTCTTAAAGATCACATATACTCTAGTAGGGTACAAATACAAAATCACTTGCTGACATCGCTATAAATGAAACATTAAAAGTACTAATTTCGACCTTGAATTAACTTTAATCAACATTTTGGTCAGCACTGCACAATTCACAGCCGCAAACGAAATTTCAACCAATCAGAGCGGCATGCAATTGTAGGTATAGAAATGAGGGTCTGTGCAGTATTCACCTACATTTCAGGGGTTAAACTATTTCGTTTACAGGTTTGTACAAACCTGAAATCGCGAAAACTGTTGAGAAAAATGAAAGCTATATGTTCTCACAATCTACTATCATTTAGTTTTGTCTCAAGCTTTGCCTAGTTTTCGAGTTACAACCCTTGTTTTCATGGACGATTCTGTCACAATCACTTGGTGTCGCTAGGTGGTATAAACCTACACGTTATCTGTCATCATTCACTTGATGCTCAATTAATGAATTTATAACAGGTATAATTAGTGGTAACGCCACTTAGATTACCAGACAAAGGCCCCCATTTGGCATTTCTTGGGTCTGTATCGATCAAAGGATTAACCGATAACACGCTGATTGATTAATTACTTTTATGCGGATTTAAATGGGGGATTTGTCAAAAGCTAGTGTTTATGTATGTACATTTACTAATCTATACTGAATACACTCTGTCGTGTCTGTGACTAAGTAAAAGCAACACCCATCTTTCAAAGCATTAACTGCCAATACATTGATTGAGTGCTCATTATTGGCTAACTAAATAACTCTTTAAAAAGAAAGACGCATATTATGCAATTAGTTGCCAGGTGTGCCATCTTGGGTAAACAATGAAACTATACATCAATGTGAAAACCTGAAACGATACATCACGTTTTCGTATATTAGACTGTTAAAAGACACATCACTTGGGAAATCTGCAGATGAATTATACATCACTTGTTTTTGTGGATATTGATGGATACATTCCTCGAACAAGGTAATAGCCTGACATTGCTCCTATAACTTTAATTTTAATATTTGCATTTTTGTTTTTATTAAGTTGTCGTAGCTTTCAACAGAATCATTGTTTTCGTCGTGAAGTGTAATGATGCAGACGACATACACTTGGACGTGCGTGCGAATTATGATTCATGTAGGCAAACTATGAAATGTCTACATATTAGATTCCTGTTATACATTCGCAGATCGCTTCTTTTCATTAAGTTTCAAAATGCATACAAGTATGATTATAAAGTAATTAGGATTATGAGACCAAGTATGAAGACGTATATTGACAAGTGTCTACATACTGGTGAGTGAACGTTACAAACCAAGTAAATTTAGCAAGTGAAGAAATTTATCGCGCAGTATTTTCACTTCGACCCCGACCTCGCTTAGGTTATGTTACAGGTTGTGTCATGCATACTCCTTTTGCTAATGGTTCAAATACATGTTTATGTAGTTTTGATTTTCTGACTTGATGAAAACAAACCATAATCTCATTAATTCAAATGGATTTGACATCACGATTTTCATAAATGGCAGCCCCCTGTCTTGGGATGAATGCTATTTAAGTTTCTTTCCACCGACTTACAAAAACAAAATTACTTTCTACTGGTAGTAAAATATGGCTTATAACATAACAATCTCACTCTTCGAAGTGAGGTGGAGGTCAATACAATATTGCTTGCAATATAAATGTGACTTCGATTGCGTCCCCCACCTTGCTTCCTTGGAAGAAGTCATTATGTTAAAAGTTGTGTCATGCAAAATCCTTTTGGCCATGATTCAACTGCGTATTTAACTACCAGTAAAAATTAGTTTTGATTTTCTAGCATGATGAGAACAAATCATAATCTCAATAACTCTAACGGACTTTAAACCGTGACTTCATGATTTTCAAAACTGGCGGCGCCCTGTCTGAGGATGAATGCTATTTAAGTTTGTTTTCACCGACTTACAAAATCAAAATTGCTTTTCACTGGTAGTACAATATGTATTTTATTGATGGACATTAGGATTTTACATGACACTGCTTATAACATAACAATTTCACTCTTGGAAACGGTCAATATAAGGGGTCAATTTTATATTACTTACGATAATATTGTCAATTCGACCACAACCTCGTTTCCGAGGAAGAAAGCGTTATATGCATGCAAAATCCTTTTGGTCAGCAATGTGTAGTAAGCAGTCTTGATTTTATACACTCGATGAACTCCATGTTCTATCCTGGAAGCGTGGTAGGGGGCGAACCATCCGATTTAGTATTTACCACAGGCTTCCACGTTACGCTCACTTCGCACACACTAACAACCAATTTAAGCGCGAACTACGGGGTCCGGTGGAAATGTGTGCATAGTGACACCATCACCCGACCCCAAGGGACAATTGACAACACAACAATTTGGCATTTCTTTGGTGACGTCGAGAAATCAGCAAAATGAAGAGCTTCCTACACATTTTCTATACATTTAACTGGAACTCGTTCCTTCTATGACGTCACTGTAGGGTTCTGGCGACAGAGTTACGTAACCAGTCTCAGGTTTCGTTTGCGAGCGAGAGAGAAACAGGCGGCTTTTTAAGCAACTTTTGAGCGCTTGGTATTAATTAACCACACGTTTTGTTTTTTTTTTTAAAAAAATGGTGTTTCGTTTATGAATAACCAGAAGTCTTTCATATGTGATAAAAAGAGTACCAAAAAATTGAGTTTAGTTGTTCTTTAAGTTTGTCACGTGGTATTGTGGTATATAAAGTTCGAAAATCAAATGGTTTGATTCGTTTCTGAGAATGATAAAAATGTAAGCAAATACGTTGAGCTTTTTGAGAATGCACATGATATTGATTCAAATACTTTTTGTGAATATCGAGAAAGTTCTTCCTTGATAGTATTAAGAATTATGGTTAATCTTTGAGACAGGAAAGGTGTATTTGCTAGACCCAACTATATATACACACTACTTATCACGCATGTTGATTATCTAAACAGTTGAAGACTTTTTGTCTGTATATATTGTCCAGTAACTGTAATCTCATGGCGTAGGTGGGTTCATAGGTAACGCGTTCGGTCTCAGATGTGCATTTACCTTGAATGTTGCATCTACTAAATGGCCTGATTTGTCAGGGTGACAGTATGTCATCTTAGAACATCACCAGTGAATCCATACCTCAGATGTATATATTTCACCTCATTACTACACGATATTACCTTCAATTCGGGTTCTTATAAATTAGAAGCTACATCATAAACCATTACTGAGAGCCTGTTGATAATTACGATATGCTTTGCATAAAATGACACAAGACTAGAAGGGATAATATTCAATTTACTTTTACCTTTCACTCAAACAGCACGTTTGAACATTCGTCACACTGTAATCGAGTTGTCTCCCTTGACCCTGACCGCAAACATCTGTAAATCGCATGGCTTGTCCTCTGTGTACGTTCTACAGGTATTGTACCTCTGTTACTGTGGTATCTGCTTACACTACACAATAGTTTAGTATAAACTATATAACTGATATAAACAAAAGGCAAGAAATTAAAGCGACTGCACATTGCATAATGCGGACGATCAATTGCCAGTATCACAAGTATCTGTTTAGGATAAGTCTACTACCGATACACGCACTGACACACTTGTTATTCCACCACTACAATGCACCTGTACGAGAGGCTGTCGTTCATATATTCCAAAGCGTGAGGTTAGGTGTACACCACATTACGCAATATTTGAGCTATATGGCGGTCGGGGATCTATCAAAGTCAGTATATGTGTAGACCACTTCAAAAGTACGGAGAGCGGTGATTTGTTTGTCGGTGTATTGTTGGTGTACCAGCTATGTATCGCCTGATATGACTAAAAGACATTTCTGAATACTTTTGTATAAGGGTGTAGTGTTTAGAATCCTGCCACATCGTTGGCACCCGTCACAAGTCGGAAAACGACATGAAAACGCATGTGAAAATTGTAACATGGTACACGTCTAAAAAACATACTTTTTGTTGATAATGCTTCACATTCAGACATGATCTGTATATTAAACTCTCTTGAAGCTTTTGAGGCCTTGAGAGGAGTGTTTATTTGTTTATTCGTGGCATGAAGTCACCGCGCGAATACTTTCCAATATTTCCTGATCTAAACGTCCTTTGTGATATCCGTGGAGACTGTGTATTATCACTTGACACTGTTCCTGATAAATTTCTCGCAATGTCAACAAGCACATATTCACAACAATGGAATTAGAAGATTATAATAAGAAAACTTAAGTGTTTTCGAAATCTCAAGTAAAATTAGTGTTTTATATATCTGCATTTCATTTTTGACAGCTCGTCACAAGGATTCATTTAGTTGTCAGAAATGTGAGAGACAGCCCACCTGAAGAAGTCTATTTCCGTTCATTGAGTGCAGTAGGATGAACCTTTCAAGTGCAGCTCCTCGACCAGGCCGTTCTGACCTATGTGCATTGACGTTAGGTAAACCTACCCACACTGATTACACCCAAGGACAAAATCGCTGACATCAGCTACTAATGAGAACGTATTGAAGTTTGACCCTCCACTCAGGGTCAACAGTAGACATTTACATGTACATGATTATGTGATAAAGTTTTCAGTGTAATGTGGGGCTGGGCAGATTTATAACACGACATTTTGCATCAAACTTCAACTGAATGGTCTACATAAGATAAGGACCACGTATTGTGAGCTGGTATAAAAGCTGTTGTTTGCTGAACAGTTTAATCACAGCTGTGGACTTCATGGAGCTCTCCCTGGCGTGAACATATCCATGTGTGGGAATTTGTAAAACGCCGCTTTGTACAATACTCTATTCACGCAAGAACGTGTCATTGTGATGTGAGTTATGTAGCTTTATAGCACGGACAAGTACAAATTCACATGGCAGAAGATGTATATCAGTTTTCACATTATTATACAAACTGTATCCGACTCCAACAGACTGCTTTAATCCTGTGTCCGTGTGACTCTTCAAACTACTGGAGTCAGTGCGTGAGTTTAGTTTTACACCTCCTGCAGCAATATTCCAGCTATATCGCTTCGATCTGTAAGTAATCGTGTCTGAACCAGACAATCCGGCATCGATCTACATAAGTTGCATACGATGATATGTGTCAAAAAGGTCAACGAGCCTGTTCACTCAATTCCATTAATTGCCTCTTACTACAAGTATTGGCTACTGAAGTTCAGTTCTAACCCGGATCTTCACGAATCCTTCCTGCTGGAAACTTCAGTTACCCGTATGTGCGCGCTACTATACGTTTGCATCGTCAACATGTCTATCACCTTTCTAGACAGTTTATCTGAGCAACTCGGGTCGTATTGCATGTCTGCGTGTCATGACTTTACATAGATGTTATTTCAGCACTGTGATTATTCGTATTAATCTCTCTGAACGAGCCGACGAAATGGGTAGTTAAATCTTAGAGTAGAACATACATTGATTAACTAGCAGGTAATGCCACGTCGTGTTTCCCTGTTAGGACAAGGGTCGGTGGGTTGGGCTAATGGTTGCAATGTTCGCTCGTCCCCGAGTTCGATTCCACACGCGAGTAGTATGTCTGAACCCCACGTTCTTGTTGGACGTTTGCCTAAAGCGACGTACAACATACCCACCTGATAAAGTAGTAAAGTATTTTACAGAAGTTGACAGAAATACTTTCCTTTGTTATGACTATCACTTCTAAATGCCATTCAAAAATGGCTTGTCTCCCCAGTTAAGTACGACTAAACTGTTAGTGAATAAATTTTACGGGCAACAAATTGCCATATGAAGGCCAAATGCCGAGCTGTGCCGACTGCATCACTACGGACAGCCACTGGACCGTGAAGATCCTTGTTTTACGACCTGGTGTCCGCGTCAAACACTACTTCAGATGTACGACTATGGCAACTGAGCAGTCTGGGAGGGACATCCACGTAATCTACATTGTCGTGTTAAACATTGTCAAGCTTCCATCCAAGCAAATAGTCCAGTCTGGACCAGACAATCCAGTGATCAACAGCATCAGCATCGATCTACACAACTGGAATCCTGATGACAGGTGTCAGCCAACCGACTCACCGAGCCTAACCATCCGATCCCGCTAGTCCGCTATGAGCATATCTTCACATGTGTATACACAGTTGAAAAGGATGGACCGGAAGTTAAGGTGTTGGGTTTGCCCTCAAACGATATTTTGCATCCACAATGATAGCAAGAGAACATTGTTGTTTTAAATCAAAATTTTCCCAAATTGTTGTTAACGTGGTCGGTGTGTTTGTGGCAGTACATAAAGTTTGAGTGGCAGAGAAGACAGCATTTGTTTGTGATTACTAGAGTAAACGTGTACTGCCTTTATGTAGGCCTGGGCGACAAAACACCCATATATTAACACATACATATTAACACAGGCCAACCAATAAGATACCTTTGCAGAACGAGGCCCTATAACACTACGACTGTAGTTCTGTGAATGTTGAACACAGATGACAAAACCATTTCTTTACGAAATATCTTTCGTGCGCCGTAAAGATGTATTCTGCGTGAAGGAGTTCAAAACTGCAATGAAAACACCGCACATTTCGTCATAAACTTCCGAATGTATAAAATATCCAACGATTGATGTGATGCAGACCTTAGGTCTTCATTTCTTTCATCACCGTGAGACAGCCTTTAGAATAGTCTATTTGTAGGTACAGTTTTCGGAGACGACGCCAAGGCGTTTCAGATCCCTGTTGTAGCAGCCAGACACGTGTGTCGTGTGCACGATACAGACAGGGCGGCAAGAGCATGCGCATGTGTGATGAATATAGATATGTTCCTTCCCTGTCGACACTGACATGCACCACAGGGGCTTTAAGTCTCTAACAATACCAACAAAATTGCCCTGGTCAAGTTAAGTAAAAACATAACCCATAACATATACTGCAATATGTTTCTGCGTCCTTTCCAACAGCAAAGAATCTGAACTGAAAGCATGGTTTCCCAGCTACATAATAATCAGTCGTAATTTTTCAACAAACATGTTCCTCCATTCACGTACCTGAATTGGGGCGGTGGGGTAGCCTAGTGGTTAAAGCGTTCGCTCGTCACGCCGAAGACCCCGGGTTCGATTCCCCAGATGGGTACAATGTGTGAGGCCCATTTTCTGGTGTCCCCCCGCCGTGATATCGCTGGAATATTGCTAAAAGCGGCGTAAAACCAAACTCACTCACTCACGTACCTGAATTAAACTTAGGAGCAAAGACTAATTACTTACTAATTACAATATATGTATGTTTGATATACGTTTAGATTGAAACCATTGAAATTTGAAAATATTAGGACAAAATAAAGATAGAAATGTCATTAAATATTAATGTGCATTATGTACTTTTTCCAAGGGACTGTAAGATCAAGTTTCCTTCATGTTTCCTCATAACACTCTTGGAAGCGTCTTGTAATTTGGTATGTCATTAAGTACCTCCACAGACGTTTGCACACGGTCTACTTCCCCATCTAATGTACGCATCCGAGTAAGTGTTTCTATGAAAGTGTGTTAAGATACGGGTTCCCGACTATCTGTTATGGGAACTGACAAATAGAAATTGACAAATACAACTACATGCACCGAATTCCATGAGTTGTGTATGAATAATATCACCCCTGCAATCACAGGATAATATCGCTCATGTTAAATTATTTATTTCGTCATTAAATTCAACAGACTATTCAGGACTATTCACCTGGCTACATACAGCGTACATACATGTATACTCTGACAATCAAAATACAATACCAGCAGGTCGAGTGTTTCAGCGGGAAGACCCCCTCAACTTGCTGACGTCATAACCAATAGCGACGGGGAATGAAATCGAGGCTTCTTAGAAGATGAATTCTACACGTCTCCACTACATCTCTTATCGCTGACATTTGCGAACAAACACAGAGATTCGTTTGCGTTCAGGTAAGTGGGCACATAACGGGATACAACGTGTGTTATACAATACCTGAGTGGAGCGTTATCACTGTTATGTAAGCCATTGCTTTGTAAAGAATCGATTAATGTATATTTAGTTCATGAAGCAACTAAGTGCAAGATCGTTCTAACTGACAGTTTTTAGCAAGTTATGATGATGTATTTCAAGCATTTGTTTACCTGTCTGTTAATAGAAGAAGTTCAATGCATTGTACAACGGAGTACTTACACATTGCGCGAGTGAATTTATCGTGACATCGGCAATATGTCGTGGTGAGAAAAAGTTAAGGTATGCATAGTAATTCATGGTCAATTAAAACAAAAACCTGTCAAAGGACAGTAAACTAACTAGGTTACCACAGAGACGAATTAAAACTAGCAATTTGATCTAAAACAGTTGAACTACAGATGCCAATACAATGTTGAAACAGGCTATAGTTTGCCAACAACTGATGGTAGGTCACCGCTCTAGGGACCATGGGGACATACAGTACATTCCTGCTTCCTGCTAGAACTCTGCTCATTGGTATCATTACAGATCAAATCTCAGTTTTATAACTACATGTACGTCCCCCATGTAAAGAAATATACTACCAGTAATATGTATCACACTTACCCAAACTGGCACATACATTATTCATATGAACACAAACGTACTGAGATTTAGGGTTAGAATCTGGTATATGTTCATCGTACACATAAGTTTTGACGTATATGTGTCACATATCGAGTAAGAAAGTAACTTGTTCCTACTGCCGTGTACACATGTACACACCATCACCAGGTTATAGAGGCGATGGAGAGCATAACATCTCGCATGCCGTATGTTCACTTGAAAAGAATTTCCCGTGTCCACGTGTTAGTTATAACCGTAACAGAATGGGAATACATTATAACTAGAAATGTATCTCATCGGTAAGCAAAAGCTGTTATCCTCTGATATTTATAGGAATTCCGAACGTTTACTGCCGTTACGATGACAAAGTTAAACAGAGAGGTGCGTCCGAGCCCTGCGGCGATAGTCGACAATTTGATATAACAGCCCTCCAGTGACTATGGCAGCCATCAAACTGACGTTATCATCAATCATAAAATTTGTCACGATTGTAAACTGCATAGAAATGCTTAGTCTTGGTTTCTACACAGTGACAAGCTGTCCTAATTCTGATTACCGAGGCACGATTAACGGCCCTGAAGCTTTCGCGAATCCAAGATGTACACCTATACCTTGAGGGACCGCAGTAAGCACTAGGTCAGCACAGCTCTGTCGCGATTTCGCACTGCACGTTTTGTCAATATTTTGTCTCGAATGAGTCGGATGAACTTTCACGCAATTTGGATTCTGGGCAGGATGCGATTGTTTGGACAGATTCGGCAGAGTGTCCCTGTATCTGTCAGCCATGATGAGCTTCTGCATACATTTGTTTTGTATGCGCATCAATCACCTCGACCTGCAACATACATCTAACTGTATGAATCATTCAGATAGTTAACAAGATGTAATGGTGTCCGGCATGTACACGTTCACTTCATCACACCTGTATTTGTTGGTCAGCCTTACAGATCTTCAACATATCACGTCTGTATGTGCAGTGTCAATCATACAGACCTTCAATATATCACACTCGCATGGATAGACCAGTCATACAGATCTTCACTCTGTCACAGCTGTGTATATAGCTTCAACCATGCAGATCATCGTCACATCGCGCCTGTATGTATAGCGCCAATCATACAGATCTTCAACGTATCACGTCTGTATGTATAGCGTCAGTCATACATGCCGTCCGTTTATCACACCTGTATGTATAGCGTCAATCATTGAGATCTTCAATCCATCACACCTGTATGTATTGCGTCAATCATTAAGATCTTCAATCCATCACACCTGTATGTATAGCGTCAATCATACATACCGTCACTATATGACATCAGTATGTATAAGTCAATAATGATATCAGTATATGTATGTATAGCGTAAATACAACAGGCCTTCAGTTTATCCGAACTGTTTGAATAAAGTTGTTCATGTAAATCTTCAGTTTCTCATACCTGCATGTATAGCGTCAATCATAGAGATCTTCAATGTATCACACCTGTATGTATAGCGTCAATCATAAACATCTTAAGTTTATCACGCGTGCATGTATGGATCAAACATGCATATTTTCCGTTGATCATATCTGTTTGTACAGCGTCAACCATGCAGATCTTCAGTTTATTTCATTTGTATAAACAGTAACGTTAGACAATGTGGCAACAGTCGATTGCTGCGAGCAAACTCATCGCGGTGCGTAATGCTGTGTTATCTCACAAACTTTATCAGTCAGTATCCGGTACTGCTGGCATCTGACCTTGGCCTCTGCAGTATTTGCCCTTGGAAGATAAAGAATACTGCCATAAATGTACGTGTTTTGCCTGCTCCGTTTGTCATCAGTGGAAATTCAGTGCAGTCACCTGACACACCTCAGAGGTCTAACCTGAGACAATACCTACAAATGTAGACTATTGGGTAAATTATCATAAGCCGACCATCATGGTTTCACATGGAAATTCGCAAAACCGAATAAACGGATTCGATTTCCAAAACAGTGATAAAATATACTATCAGCAAATGTACGATTTCATAAACACGACTGAATTTAAATAATCATTTACAAAACAACGTATAGAAAAAAACTTTTGATTTGTTGACAACGATGAGACATACATTGCATATAGATTAGCTATACATACTCAGCGGATCCTGATACTAGTTCTCCTGGATAATTATACTGGTTACCATCTGGTTATCGAGTCGGATATTGTCTTCTTTGTGGACGATTATATTTGTAGACAGCTTGTCTTGTCACTTGTTTATAATTAATATATATAATTATGCAATAGATAAAAGATAATAAAGCTTGTTTCTGTATATTTTCCAAGGCAAATCAGATCTTTGGAATCCTGGTGTTTATCAAACCATCTGACTATACATGGGATAACATCTTGATGGCAGCATGTAACCTAACTACATGTACATATACTGCATTCTGCCCAAACAGCGTCAGTTGTTTATACCGCCATCACAGGATTGTCTGAACTACGTTCAAACAGACAGACGTCAAATAGTTGCTGACATTCAGGTATCAAGCATGCATATTGAAACAGTGGTTACCCATACAAAGGGAGCGCAGCTGTAGGTTCCACTACACTATATCAACATCACATCCTCCCCGAGCGAGGACCGTATGCAAAAGCAACTCAAACGGAGAGGCCTGTGACAGCTGTGATTGGATGAAATAGTGTAAGATGTTTGTGTGTTTTTAAAGCACACCCACCCTGTTATTAAACCTGACCAGTATTTTAAGCATGTAGTGCTGTTATTTTTATCACCTTGGGTCATGCTTATGTGTGTACTCATATTTTGAAGTAGGTGACATTTGGTGCGGAGCTGGGGGTTGATGTGTTCCGCTTCCTGTGCTTGGAAAATTCGCCGGACAAGTTGGCCACAACTTGTGTTTTATTGTAGCTTAGAGGCCAGACTGTGCCCATGTGTACATGGAATGGCTGTTGATAGCCTGTGTAATTTTCAAAACAATATAAGCTTAAGGTTACTATAGCAGTCTATGGGAAACATTTGGTGTTGTGTAGAGTGTGTCAGTGAGTGTGTGACACCATATTGCATTATTTTGTGGCAAGAAAAATCAAACTGACCGAGATATAACTATTAACCATACTGTTTAAGTTTACTGGCGCTTTTAGGATGTTTCGTAACAGCCCTGTTCAGTCTTGGATTGGAACCCACTAGCAGTGAAATCTATACGGGAGTGATGCTGCTCTGTAGAGCCAATACCGCACGTGACTACCTGCTTATTTACGTTCAGACACTGTATGTGGTGATTTAGCACATCTCTTTTGTTCAGTGGTTGATTTAGCTTATCATACCTAGCGATGACAAAACCCAATGGAAGATCAACTTCTGACAACGTCCCAATGGCGACGTTTCGGTACAGGTTTTTATACTGTATTCAAGTAGATGTCGTATCTACGTGATCATGTCATACGCCTGATAATCTTTCGGTTACAGTTAATTGATTTTTCAAGACAGGTCCAGTATATATCTCCATGCCCCACTGTTCTCTTGTTTATTTGGTGGTGACCTTGAACGATTATTCACTTCTGACCCAATCCTGCCAATATGGCGTCGGCCTTAATTACGAAGCTCGGCCTGACATGGCGATGTCCTCGGTATAAGTGGAGTTCCGTGTTTTTGTATGTGTAGCAGGTCCTGCAGTCTAATTGGTATCCATCGAAAGCCGCTCTAACAAAAAAGTAGAAGAAATAGGATTATACTCTCTGTGAAACGGCCGAGATATCATCAGCGCAATAAAACGGGTCAAGTTTGATAGGATCAGTGAGTGCAGTTGGTTTACGTTTTACGACACCACGCCGCTCGAAGATGTATGGGTAATCGCGTTAAACACAACCTGACAATAAATGTGCAGTAAGCTGCATTTACAATGATTACGCTTGTAACGAACAGATGACTATAACGAACTGCTGTTTCGTTCCGACAACTCGGTCTATATTCGAAATGCTTGAAACGAACTAGGGTTTTAACGAGCTAAACCTTAACAGTATCTTTGAGTTCATTATATCCTTCGTTTAAAGTGTATTGTAACTGTTTGAACGATTTTAAGCTGGTGTATAAAACATTATGTACATTATGTTGGATAATTTATATAAGTATGGTTTTGAAGTAGGATATCAGATCAGATATCAGACATAACTCTGAATACTTCCCATGTAAAGTGAACTGAAAGACTAATGGTGAGGCTACACCCTAACGGTAAACTACCTCCAACGGTTTGGCTACCACGGGGGATTATGTGCGTTGAGGTGATATGCGGTGGTATATAAATACTTCAAAATTTACAACGTCAGAAACATTTTGTCCAGTTATTGGACGATCAGCTCGCGCGATAACCCGGAAGGGAGTTCAATACTCCTGAGATGTGTTACGTGCATAGTGGAATGTGACAGATCCAGCAGGTAATGACTTCTATTATTATATCTCATTCCTTTATCTGTCAAGAGATTATATGATCGGTAATCGTACCTATGTTTTCAAACTAGCGACATTTCGTCCTGCGCGTGTATTTCGTATCTGTGAATGCCCTGTGATGTCCCAGAATAATTAAGTTAGGTAATGCATCGCGTGTTATATCAAAATACTGTTTTCAAAATGTAGACTAAACAAGTCCAATGCTTAAGGTTCACACATGTTTGTGTGTATTGTATGGTGGATGTCTGTGTGGCTAGTCACGACTCTACTGATTCCCCACGTACCTATATATAAGATGCACATGACAGTTTGAAACGCCAATACCAGCGGACAACCAGCCTTGAATAACTGCTGGAACAACTGCCATAGCTTTATAGGCAAAATAGATCAAGATATCAACAATGGCACCGGGTGTTCCTCTATTTTCGGAATTTTTTTAGTTCAAAACTATATACCAGAGAATAAAAAAGGTGTAACAGTTTAGGTTTCAAGTAGATTCCTTGAACGACTGACCTCATTTAATAAAATAGAGTTCTGCAGATATATACTGAAATATAAACATCCAATTTCAGCACACTAACGCCAATCCAGATGTCCGATGTGAAGGTGAAGTTTCAAGTACACGCTGGTTTTAACTTCCTGTGATAAGTCTTCCTCTCAAACGACCGCATTTATCAGGTACAGAGTAATCCGGTTGTTTTACGTTCCTGTCAGCACGCCACTTTTAGAATGAGCAAAACGACAGTGATGAAAAATGTTCAAACGCTTGACCTACATCCGTCAACAATGAGAGCATCTGACAATGCATGCCCCGTTTTCTTAGAGACACAGGCATCAGGATGTACGTAACAACATCACGAGTGTTTGCATTACTTTCAGTTTCTTGAGATTTTTTGGGTTTTGTATTATATTTTGGCTGAAGATAAGATTGGGGTTTAAATTTAACCTGTAATGCTGTTTGTTCTGTTATATACTGCAATCACAAATAGAGGTCACACACATCTGTATACATGTAAAATATACAGGTGCATAACTATAAATATACAGGGGTATACATGTAAATATATACATGGCAAAATGTGTTTTATGTTTCCGTCATATGACTGTGACTGTACATTAACGTTTGGTCGCAGTCTTGCTGACAATAGTATACTTGTATAATTATAATATAGTGACTGAATGTTGTTTTACACTATTTCCAACAATACACGGCGAAACATGTTTAGAATTCAGACATTTGAATGGCCGATGTAATATTGAGTAACTTAGGATACGGAACTCCGAACAGAGAGGGTTTACATTCTTTAAGTCAGGTAAATGTATGTTATGTGGTTTTGACTGTGCGTACATTTATGTTGGTATCTCAGGATTCTAGGAATGGCGTCCCCATTTCCGACGGCAGATTACTAATGTCCTTGTTTGTTCATTTATAGTATCAGATATTTGTGTTTGGCTAAAAGGTCTACTTCGTTTCCAGGTACCAGGGGAATACCAATGTGCAGTTGATCTGGTTCGGCGCCTTCACATCGGCCACAATGACAGCTGTGATCACCCCGGGTATGGAACATCAGTGGCATGTCCCTCTCAGCAGCAGCAGTATCACACTCATATCCAACAGCTCCTCTCATAGATGAATTCAAATTCAATACATTTTTCCAAAAGGCAACACGTCCCCTATTCGCATTCGCATTCGCTGTTTATGGGGTCGAAACCTCATTATACTTGATTTGTAATACTAGTGTGTTGGTGTGATTGTGCTCAACCCGTCGTAAGAACCTGCAGTAGACAAGATCATAACTAGAAAAGACGCTTTCCACCGCTTTCCTGATATCACATTTTTTCCAAACTGGCTCCTGTATTACCTCACACACTGGTACTATACTTTAAATCCGAGGTGTCGTTGTACAGGGCGATCTTATTAACAGTGTGATTGTATATCCCATGGCTTAACACAAAGATCCACAACAGTCTTAGTCAGGGTGGAATACTCAGCACCAGGTATTCAAACTCATGACCATAGAGGGTCTACTAGAATGCCCACTCAACAAGTCGTGTCCATACGTTTCCCTCACGTCAGGGAGAGACAACTCGGCCTAGAGAATTCAAAGATATGAGTAAGTGAGTGTTTGATTTAACGTGGGCTGTTATAGGGTGTCAAATGATGTGTGGGAAAACCTGGTAGAGATGCAGGTAAGGGGAATCAGCGGTTTCCGGGTTTCAAAGGGGAAGCATTTCTTAGCAGTAAACTGTTCCGTCTGATGTTCCCTTTTATGAATACATTTTATGAAACATGTGTGAGATAATATTAGAGAAAAGATGAAAGATTACTTATCACTGACAAAACGACCACTGGGATTTCAAAATAAAATTTTAAGTGTACATTATTCTATTTACTTCTACGCGCGCACAAAATGGCGACATAGTCGTATTATCAAACATATATAGTTACGATTATCATCCAGAGCTTACACACATTGGGAGTAAATGAGTTTTGTTTTAGCAGCTTTTAGCACTGTTCCAGCAATATCAAGACGGACGACACCAGAAATGGGCCTCACTCACTGAACCCATGTAGGGAATCGAACCGGCGTTTTGGGAGTGACGTTAACCACTAGGCTACCTCATTGCCTCCTAACACCTTAGGAATATGTGGTATCTAATACTAAAATGAAAGACATATTACATTAAACTCCCCGTATTGCATGTAGTAGCTACGGTCATGTTTTGACACAGGTTTGCCGGAAGCAGTGATTGAGAAAATCAGCCATGGACTGGCGGAAGACTGGCACAAGTTCGGCATCCATATTGGATTCTCCAGCATTCAGCTACAGAACCTTCAAGCCTCTTTCCAAACAATGGGTCTGTGCTGTGCAGTTGCTCGGATGCTGGACAAGTGGGGGAAAGTTGTTGTGCAGTCCTGGAAAATGGACAAGAGCATGCAGTTCCTTGGCAGTATCTTAGATCAGATCGAAAGACGCGATATCGTGGAAGATCTCAACCTGGAACACATGAACGGTAACCCATAGACATAGCACTGTCACTGCAACTTAAGTGATGTCTTCCACGTGTATGCAGTACAGTGATACAGCACCACTATCACTGTAACTAAGGTGATGTCTTCCACATGTATACAGTACAGTGATACAGTACCACTATCACTGTAACTAAGGTGATGTCTTCAACATGTATACAGTACAGTAATACAGCACCACTATCACTGTAACTAAGGTGATGCTGGTAGCGGACGTTTCAAGCATCCCAATATAGCGGCTCCACATGTATACAATTATGCTTTCATTTTCCAGGAACTGCATTCGATTTTACCCTTGATTTGGAAATAGTAAACAAGCTCAATAGCATCTGCCTTTGTCTGAAATGGTCTCCAAATATTGATGGTGAGTGTTTATATTTTCTTAATATGGATGCAAAACAATCATGTCTAAAATTAGTGTCTCGGGTTTATCATGACACATTATCATGTACATTTCAGTTTACTGGTATTATTTCGTATTCAGTTCGCCTGCTGAGTCGCGTCCAAAAATGGAAAGAAGACTGTGATCTCTTCTACAAAACAAGAGCTTACAAGCAGATTCGGCGAATCGTTGATGAAAAGGGGATTGTGATCATCACTGGAAAGCAAGGGGACGGGAAAACATTCCTTGCTGAACACCTTGCACTACATTACCTTTCACTCGGATATGAAGTGGCAACGGTCAACTCTCCTAAAGAGTGGAGACAGAGATGGAACCCAAACATCAAACAGATCATATTCATTGATGACGTCTTCGGAAAGACTCAAGCCTTTCCAAGTCTGGCTTTGGAACAATGGGCTCTCCTTGGTCAAGAGATGACAGAATGTATTGGTCAGGGCCACACAAAGGTTATTTCAACCGTTAGAGATTACATTCACAAAGACTGTCAAGGAATAGTCCGCGGAGTGGAGATTTTTCGGAACATTGTGAATATTTCAAGTGATGAATGGAAACTGACATTTGAAGAGAAATATCAAATGTTGGAGCTTCACCTCAAGCATTTTGATGTGAGCATTGCCAAAAACAAGATGGAAGAAATTGCACTGAATGACTACATCCAAGGATTCCCCCTTCGATGCAGAATCTTTTTTTCAGATCAGCAGCTCAAGAAGCAGGGCGTTAGCTTTTTCCTGGGACCCTTGGCTGATGTTTTGGTTGATGAACTCAATTACTTGAAGCAGACAGGTAAAGTCAAATATTGTGCACTTGTAATGTTGTTGTTTTGGGATGGTGTAATTCCGGAAGAAACATTTAAATCTGGCAAGGAGCAGGGTGTGGGGACACGAATTGTAAAATTCCTTGGACTAAAGTCACCTGAACCTGCAGAAAGGCTATTTACAGTTCTGCGATCTGAGCTTGGACTTCACGATGAGATCATGGAAATGTGTAAACTTCATGAAGTCTTTATTTCCTTGACAGGTACATACGTTATTAAGGTGGGGCCTACATTTCGTTTCGTGCATGAATCCGTTGCCGAAGCCATTGCCTTCACTTTTGGTAATTCTTCAAAATACCAAGATTTCTACATTACTCACTGTTCTTTCCTGGAGCTTCAGCAGCGAGTTCTGTTATCGAATGTTGACTGTACATTCAGACGTAACCCATGTTCAGTAACTGTAAACGCCCAGTCTTACTCAACACTGGCTGAGCGTCTTACACTGGAGGTAGAAAGAGGACATGCATCAGATTTGCTGAACGACTCAAGGTTCTTCAGAAAGGGGTTCCCTGAATACTGGAAGAACTACCTTTCTGGACTTGAACCGAAGAAACTGAAGAGTATCCTAGATTTGAAGGATAAGCGAGGGAACAGCTTTGCAAGTCTTGTTGCAAGACAGGGTTGTGTGCCCTTGCTGGAATTTGTGATATCCACAACATCCGTTCCAACAGCCAGTCAACTCATGTTACAGGCTGCATCAACAGGCAAAACAGAGGCTGTGGAAATGTTGCTGAACAAAGGGGCAAATATCAACCAAAAGACTAGTCTTGGTCAGACCGCATTGCTTTTGTCGTCCGTTGAAGGACATATTTCATTAGCCAACTTTCTTCTAGAGAAAGGAGCAGATATCAACATCACCGATACACAAGGCTGCTCCCCTCTACACAGTGCAAGTGCCCATGGCCAGTATTCTATTGTTCAGCAGCTTCTCGAGAGAGGTGCAAACATCAACTGCTGTGACTCGATCGGCTCCACTGCGATATTTTATGCATCCCTGAAAGGACATTTAAAAATAGTGCGCACGCTGATTGACCACGGCGCTGAGATTACAATGAGCAATACATTTGGAGGGCAGCCTTTACTCGCAGCGTGCGTCAATGGACACATGGCTGTGATACAGAGTGTACTTGACAAGAAACCAGATTTGAACCATAAGGATTTCAATGGCAAAACATGTCTCCACTGGGCATCGCAGCGCGGGTTTTCTGAAATAGTGGAAACCCTCATTAGTAAAGGAGCACAGGTCAACCTCAAAGACGAGAAATTGCAGACACCACTTCACTTAGCAGCACTGAAGGGACACACTCACATCTGGCGTATTCTTGTGGCTTCGGGAGCCGATATGTACAGCACTGACAGAGACGGGAATACTCCAGTGGCACTGGCGAACAAGGAGTCGAAAATACCATTCTTGTTTGACTAATGTCATGGCGTGTCTGTGATTCTGTAAATAGTGTCTAGTAGATGTAAATATCTACGCTGCTGGATTGCAGCCAAATCTGTATAGAGCAATTTGTCGTTCATTCATCATTTCCCCAAGCTGCAACATTTTGTTTGAATGAATACATGATGCTTTAAATTGTCACTCAGTAACACAATCTAGCCCGTTTTGAGGGGCGAACCAACACTATCAGTGAAGGGCCGTAATAGCCTGTCATAGAGACCCTGAAACAAATATACCCAATGCAGCGAGTGCAAGTCTAGATTACTACACTTTCAGTTTGTGAAAATGACGAAACTCTTTGGGCTCCTGTTTGTTGTATTTTCTTCTAGTTTTGGAAACTTTTTCTGTAAACTTTAATTGACTATGTCCATTGCAGAAAGAAATTACTATAGGCATTTCATGTATTCTGCTGATCCGTCAAAGAATCAACACTGGCTGTCTGGTCATAGAAAGAAAACACCTACTTTTGATGGAGAAAGATCTGTTTGAACTTCGAATTCTATCTGTGCCAACATGGGTAACACTGCATCTTCAGTGTATGACCATTCGTCTATTGATTACAAGAGTTCGTGTAATTTAGTGACATAACTGTTGAGTGAATGTGGCTTTAAGCCCTTTCAGTAATATTCCAGTAATATGACGGTGAGAAAACACGTTAAATGGACTTCACGCATTGTACCCATGCGGAGAATCGAACTTGGATCTTCAACGATGTGAATACATTAAACACTAAGCTACTTCACCGCCTTGCGAATGAAATAGGTGGAACTAGCAGCCGACAGACATAAGGGGACGCAGATTGAATGAAACTGAGAAGATGGGTGATTTTAAGGCCGCGTACCTGATACAAAAGACATGGCAGTGGTTTCTGCACTTACGGAAGGGAGGTAACTTATAGACAAGAGGTTTGACGGACACTAAAAACAAACACTCCTGTGAGAGTCAGTGAGCGAAAGAGTTTAGTTTTACGCCGCTCTAATCAATATTCTAGCTATAGGGCGACAGTCTGTAAATAATCGTCTCTTTCTCTGTTACCCAAAGTCTTGTGCTGCTTCAATGATGGATGAATGGTTTGGATATTCTATTGGAAAAGAAATGAGATTATGATCCATCATAACATACACATTGACAGAACACGTAGTTATCGAATGAATCGTATGAGGTTGCATCATATGATCGTCTCATATCTGCCCACAAGTACTATACTGACCGCTTGACATTTCTGTGCAGGAAGTATAATTACATGATAATTGCAACCAAATTATTCGGTAAATGTCCATGAAAGCTGCAGAAATACACTATGCTGCAGCTAAGCGACAACGTAGCCGGGCACTTTAATGCCTCATGTACAGTTGCTAGTGTGTTAGGACTAAGGTCTTGTTATTCTGTTTGATTTAAATACAAGAAAGTGTGAATTAACTTTTAAGTATAAAAAGGCATCACGGTTTCAGAAGATCTTGTATTTCCGTTGGTTAATCACCCGCATGCGGTAGTTATTTAATTAGCTACCTTAGTGAGGGTGATTAAGGCATATTAATTTAATACGCGTGTAATGTGTTAGGCTTGCTGAACATAATCGAAATAAGTACAGTAGTATTGTTTTAAATAGAAACAATCGCCTTTATGTCAGTTAATCAGTTATGTTAATAAAACACTTCCAAGAACAATGAACATAAATTTCCCTAGTGGTTTAATTATGACATACTGGCATGGTTTCACGGCAACCAGAATATCCCGAGGTGTTGCGGAGGGTATGGGACATCCTTGTGGCTACAGGAGGCAACGCGTACATGTACGCAGACATTATCAAGCGGCAGTGGACAAAACGCCCATTCTCTTTGTGTAATATGTGAGTGAACGTGAGAAGAAGCTGTTGACCTTTCCAAGAAATGAACGACGACACAGTTTATTATTCAATTTGAATAAATGACACTCTTAATGGATAACAACATCTGTCGCCTCTTAAGAAAAGCATGGTTTGGCGCAGACAAATTTGTATCCGGACCTTGAGGGGTTAATTATGAGGATAGGTAAATAGAAAAGGACTATTTAATGGACGCATCCTCTACCTAGCATCATAAAGAGTACATGGTGGATAAGACTTTCATAACAGCCATGTTAGACGACACATGTACACAATCATTTCTATGATTTGTCAATACACCTGCTCCCGTGCAAAACTGATCATTTCAGTCTTGTTGAAACTTTTCTCATTGAAATACGTGGTTCCTTCTAAAAGGGAGGTAACTCCTGGGCAAGCAATAAGACGGACGCTCATCATCGGAACGCTCCTGCTGATCTGTGCCTTGATTGAAGCTCACTGAAACTGCCCTTATACCACAAACACAAAATAAACATCTCTCGTTCTGTCACAAGACAGGTTAGCATTACCCATTTTATAGACCAATAACAACACTGCATGGGAGGTTTACTACATTGTTACTCCAGTATGCATACAGATCATTAACCCTCTTACATAATGTTGTGTGTACACTTGCGCTACCTCCGGTATACATAACCAGCATACGGCGATTCGACGAGAAGTCCATGTCATATGGTAAGACCACAAATAAACCGTTTCACAATCCTCAAAGATAACTTTTAAAGTGCGAATGTACGAGTCCGATTATGGCAACTGCATGTAGTTTATATGAATCGATTGAAATATGCCATGATACAAGTTAGTCGAAGAAACAGCTGCGCTGGCAATAAAAGTGAATGGCTCCATCAGTGGCACTCGCCATGCAACTGTTCACATGAAAAACACACGTCACAAGTAAACATGAGCTGAATCTGTAGAGATTTGATTAATGTGGAGACTTAAACATTGTGATAGATTTTTGTGACCTTTTTGCACATATTGATACATCAGATGATCATCTGGTGACGCGTGTCAAGAATTAGCGTGCCAAGGTTCTTGGATAGACTCTGAAATTTGAAGTAGACTTTGTTGATGGCAATGTACTGCTGGATGGGAGTAAACCAGGTGAAATAATTCACCAAGTCTGTCAAGAATCGGTCGTCTGTGGAGAAGCTTTCTGAGACGCCTTTTGTGTATATATAGTATGTGGAACAGAATTATAGCAGTCCAACCGTCTCCTTCGTTTGGATGAAGTCTCGAATGTAAAATGGAGAACTTCCTTTTTGGTGCCACCGACGTGTCACTTCCCCTTTGCAATCACCAAAATGTGATTTAAACAAAATATCAAAATGAAATGTCGACTTTGCAATGAATTTACAGATACTGCCCAACACCTATTTCAGTAAATGCCCTTCCTTGGCACAAACATTATATCTACAACGACATGGATCGTTCCTTCTACTACCGTCTCAGCCATGCCTGCGACGTTGACTCCGAGTATCAAAAGATACTGTTTGAAGCCACCGAGAACAGAACCACCATTTTGTCTGCTTTGTCAATGAATAACCGTTTGTGTCATAGATTCGTCAATCGTTGGAATATGCACTACAGGTCTGCAATACCCTTTTGTAAACTTACTGATAAAGTCACCTCATAAATGAAAACTTTAACACAAATATGTCCTTTACACTTTATTGTAAACAAAGTCATCATAATTGACTGAGTATTGTTGACCTTATAACCAGTTTGAAATGTCAGTCAGATAACCAATACTACTGACGTAAGTCAGACCAGCTGTATACAGGTTCTTGGAAGACGCTTCAGTCAATGTTTCCGTGTCATCAAATTCAGACTCATGCACTAGAATATGGCGACGGCAGTGTATACACCCTGGCAGTGTCTACGGACAAATTTGAATGTCCAAGTGAGTGAATGCGTTTTTTTGGCGTAGTCAGCATTATTCTACCTAAAGTGGCCGGTAGCAGACTTTATTAATCTGGGCAAGGTTTGGCTTGAAAGACTGACAGTGGTCCTAGCGGCGGAGACAAAGTGAGAAAATGTAATTCTTACAGTACACATTTTGACCAGTCTACCTCCAGAAGATGACTATTTGACTAAGTACGGGTACTTGGGAAGCACCGCTGCAGGAGGCTTTAATACCTGGAATCAGTGACATATCGAGTAAAAACCATAACAATATCGTCATGTTGATGATTCCTCCACAGTTCCGATTACATACACGTACTCGTCCATAGCGGGAACAAAACTCGCATATATTGCTAATGAATAGACTAGGTGGCACACACTATAACCTAAAAAAAGAACATACAAATGTACATGAACAAAAGTCAACAAACTAATAACCGTAATATGATATTATGAACATTACATATATATAAATATTGAGAAAGTCTAGCATATGTTGGTAATGTAATGCCTTCAGTCGAAATGAATACATCTGAATATGCAGAGCGGCGTATTATAACATTGGCCGTTTGAGTGAGTGAATACATTTGTTGAATAAACTAGCACTGGTAAAATATCATGAATGTCAATCTGGGGAAATGGTTGCACCCCAACCCGTGTCTGTGTGCGTCCCCTGTGCGTGAGTGCGTGTTTAGTAGTTTGTTTCCACTGTAAACCGTGCATATCGAAAACTATACATTTTTCAGAATAACAAGAAATAGAAACTTCAGCTAACAAAACAATATCCAAGAAACAGTAAAGTACTGGCATCATTCGTGTTGCCTGTGTTTGTCCCGAAGTCAATTGCATGTGCGTTTATCAAATCTTCTGCCAAACCGGAATTAATTTTGATTCTGCGTATATGTCTTCAGTCTCGTAATAAAAAAAACCGTAAGGCCTCGTGCTCTGAGCCACCACCTGGTTCACACTCGAGTAGTTACTGCAGGATAACATAACTGAAAATCAACATAAAGGCAGGGACAAATATCTGCAAGACAATCAAACTTCTTTCTTGCATGACTGACGGAGGAAGGCATGTCAAGTAGCAATTACCGCAAGAAAAACACTGACCACATGAAGCGCCATCCACACAACTCTTGATGCAGCATTGTTATCATTCACCGGTACAGCTGTTGTTGTTGTTGTTGTCGTCGTCGTAGTTGTGGTTGTTGTAGTTGTTGTTCGCAGTGTCGATGTCTTTTTCTTTAAATAACTGTCATCCTTAACGTCGACTTTCCAAATGTAGTAGTTATAGATGTTGTGGTAATCCATCACGTCAAGAAAATACCGCACAAGATTTGATGACGTAATCCACAAAACTCCTTCAGTATCCAAGGTAACGGTGTCGATCCACTTGATTCTTTCGTCAGCTACTGCCCGTGTCTGAGGGATGTTTCCTATTGTGTTTTCAGTGACATCGGGGTAGCTAAGTAGATCGGAGATCTCCCAACTATATACGGCACCCAGGCCTTGAGCGCCATAATACAAGTTGTTGTGGCCTAACACCATGCCGCGAGATTGTGACGGCTTGAATCCAACTCTCATGACGTACTTATCCAGTTGAGATACATACGAGGGATCTTTTAGGAGTTTTCTGAAGAACTCAGTTCTTAATCTATACAGTCCCTTCCCTCCGAGGTGAGAAAAAACAATATAATCCCTTCTCGGGGACAAAGCGATTCCGTCGATATTTGCAGATACATTTGCAAGTATGATAGTGCGATCATCAATGGTGATTGTATTATTGCCAAGTTCGAACGCGAATAACGGGTGTCCCACCGCGATGGAGTAGTTGTCGTTCATGCTGTAGAAGATCAATTTCTGTCTGAGTATGTCTGAAATATATGCATATCCAGCCTCAGGATCAATGACAATGTCCGATAGAAAGGAATCAGTAATGGATGCCACTTCTGTTGGGAATACGTAACGAGCGACGACTTCCTGTTCGTCAATGTCATAAACAATCAATTTAGGCTGACACAAGTTTCTTACGCCACCCCAAAAGGTATTCACTCTGCCAGTGTCAATTATCCACATCCATCCTTTCACGGGGTCGATTTCTATGTTGTTCACCGTCTGTAATGCCTCGCAGTCCGCAAGTGTCTGCCATTCCCAGTTCGGAAACGCTTCGAGAAACGGGGCGCCGTCTTTTTCAACAACCCGGTTTAAAGTTGCAGAGACTCCTCGACTTATACGAGGAACTGTCACATAAATGTCACCTTTGTACACTTTGAGCCCGCCGAGTATCGTGTTTCTGTAGTCGTAGGGGTAGGTCATTCGGAACCGATGCTCTGACATGTTACTGGGCCTTATATAATCCATCGTCACCCATTTGTAAACAAGTGTCGGTTCAAATCTTGGTATGGTGTTTTCACCTGCTAAAGGCCGCTGGCATAACACACAGCTGATGCTGAGAAGAGTCCACACGACGATGCTCACAGTACACATTTTGTGAAGCAACTGACTCCCCATCCTTGCACACTGTCGCTGACCCAAATTATTCAGGCTAATTTTAGCATCTTGCTTCGCTCCGGTGCTTCTGATTTTGTTACCCATAAGATTGTGTCCTTCCGCTCACAATCCAATGTTGTGTAAACTTAATTTGGGAAGACAGGAAAAGGCTGAATATTCATTATGACATATATATAATAAATATTGTCATAAATATTGTCATAAATATTGCTGTGGGTTGAATAACTGCAAATTATGAAGCGTCGATAAGGATAATAACACCAGTTTAATAACAGTTACAGAGCCTGAATCACTTCTGTGCCAAACAAGTCTGTGCAGGAAATGTATTTATATCATCATCGTAAGCTGGTCCGATGAGAAAATAAATGACTCTGCAGATAGTTACTAGCATGGTCGGGAACTGTCAAATATATTCTCCCTTTGTGATCGACGGCTTTAAGCTTTAGGACCTTTTAACCTACTTTAAATTCCTGAGTGAGTGAGTGAATGAGCACTTGTTTTACGCCGCTTTAGCAACATTCCAGAAACATCACGGAGGGGGACACCAGAAATGGGCTTCATTTACATTTATGAAAATAGCAAATAACATCTAGGTAAAACCTGTTTTGTCAGGGTCACTTGTGTTAGTGAACTGAATCCCAAAATAGACGGTTTCAGTAATGAATATCGCGATGCTTTAAGGTGATGAAGCACACAGATGCTTCTACTTGGTCAGCAACCGAAGACTGGTGTGGACAAAACAAGGTTTTAAATCATCCCCGATATTCGAAGCCCAGATCACGGGTTTCTTATTTTCACTCGGGAAGGAACTCAAAACACACATAAAGTAACTGACACTGAAAAATTATGTTCACGTCCATTGTCGCAATTCTAATAACACCAGTTAGCTAATACTGTCGTCCCTGTAGGAAATCGATTCACACCTTGGGACCCAGTATATCAGCTGTTTACTATTTGAACAGGTGAATCAAATGGCATTTAGACATGATTTTATGGGGGATTATACTTTTGAAATCCTTCATATTTCTGTGGAGCTACTTGTAAGACTGCCTCCACTACATTTCTGTGTGTCCACATTCCGCCGCTGTTAGAAGTAATATGTGTTATTATAAGCATAGATATGATTTTAAAACAACTTTATACTGTTTACAGGTCTGTAGAGTTAAACCTATAATGCAATCTATACATAAATTAAACTTAAAATCTGATAGATTTACTTAACCGATGTAGTTTTCTACAACACTTTAATTATTTAACTGTAATGTAATTGTATAATTACATTAGCTTGTAGTATTCAATTAGTAATTAAGAAAAGGAATCCATCTCCCCATCACAAGTGTTTATAATATGGAATTCATCTATCCATCACGAGTAATTAAGAAACGGAATCCATCTGTCTTTCACGAGTATATAAGAAACGGAATCCAGCTCTCCATCACGAGTAATTAAGAAATGGAATCTAACTCTCCATCATGAGAAACTAAGAAACGGACTCCAGCCCTTTTTTCACCAGTAGTTAAGAAACGGAATCCAGCTCTCCATCAGGAGTAATATAACTGGAATTCTCCCTATCACATGTAATTAAGAGAAGGAATCCATCTACCTACCACAGCAGAAACAAAACTGCCTCCTTCTGTCCGGCATATGGAAATCCAAGGGGATATAAAAAGGACTCGCGGGGTTCGTCAGGTTTTGATTCCTGACTCCGTGACTACCTGTCACGGAAGACACTGGCGCCTTCCATCCGTTTTTGTCGTAGGCATTCATTGTTATCATCCCTTTCGCATTCATTCATTCATTCATTCATTCATTCATTCAGTTATTTTAGGCATCTGATCATTTAAAAAGACGGTTGCATTTTGAATCCGGATGTTTCATCACGTGTGCCTGTAGTACTTCGTGTTGTCATTTATAATTTGTTTTGAACATCCAGGGTAGCAAGTTCAACTCGGTTGAAATGAATCATGGTTTTTACACATGTCAGGAACGTTCTGTCGTTGATTTCAGATATCATCAGTAACATTTCACACAGATTCGGCGTGATTGTTAAGGGTCACTTAGGTATGAATGGTGTCCAACACAAACAGATACAAGTCAGACAATAGCATGGAAGGTGTCCAACACAAACATATACAAGTCAGACAATAGCATGGAAGGTGTCCAACACAAACAGATACAACCAGACAATAGCATGGAAGGTGTCCAACACAAACATATACAAGCCAGACAATAGCATGGAAGGTGTCCAACACAAACATATACAAGCCAGACAATAGCATGGAAGGTGTCCAACACAAACATATACAAGTCAAACAATAGCATGGAAGGTGTCCAACACAAACATATACAAGCCAGACAATAGCATGGAAGGTGTCCAACACAAACATATACAACCAGACAATAGCATGGAAGGTGTCCAACACAAACAGATACAACCAGACAATAGCATGGAAGGTGTCCAACACAAACAGATACAAGTCAAACAATAGCATGGAAAGTGTCCAACACAAACATATACAACCAGACAATAGCATGGAAGGTGTCCAACACAAACATATACAAGTCAGACAATAGCATGGAAGGTGTCCAACACAAACATATACAAGCCAGACAATAGCATGGAAGGTGTCCAACACAAACATATACAAGCCAGACAATAGCATGGAAGGTGTCCAACACAAACATATACAACCAGACAATAGCATGGAAGGTGTCCAACACAAACATATACAAGTCAGACAATAGCATGGAAGGTGTCCAACACAAACATATACAAGTCAGACAATAGCATGGAAGGTGTCCAACACAAACATATACAACCAGACAATAGCATGGAAGGTGTCCAACACAAACATATACAAGTCAGACAATAGCATGGAAGGTGTCCAACACAAACATACACAAGCCAGACAATAGCTTCACTAAGTTGAAACGTGAACTATCGCACTTGAACTATATATATGACGCTGAAGCAGTTGAATTACATGTTGTTTAAGTAGTTGAAGTAGATGATGTTGCAGTACACGCTCTTGAAGTGTTTGAGTGGGTGGTTGTTTGTGAAACTGAATACATGGAAAACGACTATTAAAACAATGTAAAGTGCAAGATGAAAGGTGGTGGAAAGTTCAAAGTAAATACATCCGTGATTTAGCACACGTAAATACTTACGTATTTGACTAATTAAACAGCAATAGTTAGTGCTGGTTTAAAGCATTTACTTCCAAATTCAACTGACCAGCACTTCCGAATACAGAAACCGGACCGCGACAGTTTCTCTATAGTTTTATACCTTGATGTCCACATGGCTCCTCCAAACGGGACAGTGAGGAAATTAACTGCTCAGAGCAACGCAAGTTGTCTCCCTTACACAGGGTTGTAGTTAGTGATCAAAGTAAGATGGATACGAGGAATATGGCTGTGCTCCTTTCAAGCACGTGGTGGTATGATTAGCGCTGATAACATTTATCAGTAGTGAGAAACTGAATTAGGAGAATGGACCATTATCTTCGATGATAACCTTTTGTTTATGCTGGCCTTTGTGTGGCATGTTACCAGGTGTAATATCTCCCCAGGACGTGAAAGTAAACCCATTCATTGATATGGATGGATTCTGGACATGTAGCCGCATGCTTCTATGTTCTTCAACTTTAACCTGTTAAACTACGAATCCTTCAAATTACTTAACCTTGAGTCTGGAGCTTTTTACCTGGCAATATTACGGCCCGAAATAACTTACCCAGGCCAAATAAACTGGTATCAACTAACTATTTGTTTGCATAATTGCAAGCCACCAACAAAGAATATGGTATTAAGTCATTCTCCAGCGCGTTAAAAGTCGCGGCATGCAATTGTGAAAAGCAATAAAACAACAGAAACGTTTCGTCTCTCAAGGAATCTGTTACATCTGCTTAATTTATATGCGGCATGCATTTCAGACATATTAGTATTTGAAATAGTATACTAATATTTGCTCGTTGTTCCGTCACCGGTCATGGATTGCCTGGTCCAGATTCGAACATATGTAAAACACGATCTGCTGTGTCACCGGTTCCACAACACGGGACAGTCATGTCGTGACATTATTAGTCAGATCGAGAGAACAGTCACCACCTCAGCTAGACCATCTTGTGACCTGATAGTGCTGACACACGTGGTCAGGGAGCGGTGGGGTAGCCAAATGATGACAGTGTCCGCTCGGTACGCTAAAGTCCCGGGTTCGATCATGGGTCAAATATTTGAAGCGTATTTATGTTAAACCCTGGGTGATATTGCTGGACTAGTGCTAAAACTACGTAAAACCACAATCACACCCACACGTCTTAGGCGCCCCGATTCGCTTGCCACTTAATACACACGTCAGTAATTAACATGCAAGCTAAGCAAGATTACGGGTAATCAAGTCCAGGACCATGATCGAGATATCCAGCACTACGGTACATACGACGTATTACGTCGCCAGCAGGGTTACTTTACCATGCTAACAGGTAACTTTACCATCGGTTACAGAAAATCTTGTCTTGCCTCCGAATTTGCATCCTCACATAAAGTAGCTTAAGAAAATACACTGAATTCAAGAACCTGAAACACCCTGTCATCTTTTGCACACGCCAAATGCATAAACCGAAAGCGACTCGCCCTTCTCACAATCATGTGAAACACTGCGAACAACTGACATCAATGTACAATCCAGGTGTGTAATAGGTATCTGTAAATAAAACACTTTTCAATATTTATTTAATAACACATTTATTGTTATTTGAAACAGTAAAAAAGAGTTAATATTAAACTGAGTCCCCATTCACTAACCAATACACTATTCTAATTTTATACAAATACCTTTACCAGGATCACTTACATGTTTCATCCTTGAAAGCTGAAAACTGGTTATCGCAAATCTAACGATAACTAGAGGTCATCGAATTTATCTTGATATGCAGCGTATGCTGATGTTGACACTCATCTGTAATAGCATGTGTACTTTAATTCCTTTTATTGTAAAGGTTTATTATGAAGTCCGAAAATGTATGTCCTTGCTGTGGAGGAACGGTGCTAACCCGTTTCAGACAGCCAAACAGACAGACAGACAGACAGACAGACATTTATTCAGTAATAGGCCAATGGCCCAAAATACAAACATAGGTTTAATTAGAACTTACATGCGTTTACCTAAAGACATCCGAATCTCTTATTTTGCCAACGTTATATAAAAATAGGCATATATTATTTATAACATCTATGTTTTTGTCATAATGTTTATAAAACAGTGTTGTGGGATAGGGTGTTTCAAATATTTATCCAGAAACTTTTTTGTTATGTCTAGGTAGGCTTTACAATACAGTAAAACATGTATTTCATCCTCAGCTACATACAGTAGCAAAAAGGACAGAATCTTGAATCATATGGGACATTGTTATATCTACCAGTCTCAGAGTAAAGTTTATATTTGCCGCATCTAAATTTTGTTAAACAGTTTTGTTAACCCGTTTCGTACCACATGAAATCCCGAAGAGTGAATATTTCAGGTTTGTATATGGTGTTGTCAAACAGGTATTCGTTCAGAAAGCAGTAGACACTATCTGTCTCCTCTTGTTTGAGAGGATTAGCTACTACATGTGGCCATACAGTTACACGCGTGACACATAACAAACTGACCACATGTCTACAAGTGAAAGCAAGAAGAGGTTATTCTAAAAGCGCCTGTCGGACAGCAACCGTCAGAGTTTGTTTTACTGTTTGTAGATGTACATATATGTGCAGAGGTTCAACAGAGGTATTCTTGGAAGTCACCAACGATAAAGAGGTCACGTTTCACGGGAAGGCTGTCAATGATAACTCAATTGTTCACTGGTGAGGTGTATCAGGCGCCTATAATGCTCTTCCTTATAAAGACATGTAACAAATTGTGTAACCATCTTCCCATTGTGACACCCATTTTGACGCTGACACCACTGTACTAATAATGACGAATGGCGATGCACCTCGAGACGCCCACTTCCTCCAGTGACACCAAATGCAGTTATATCAGCCTTCTTCCAGATGAAGTGTATGGTTGGTTGGATATGGTTTGTACATGAGTGAATGCAGCCAAAGCATGACACGTAACCAATACACTGACCTTGTCCGACAACACACACCCACCCCTCCCCCACGAAATTGCCGAAATCGTTGACAGCTGATATGGCTTATTATAGCTAGTTTTATCAGCACCCGTACTTCTGTATTTCGACAAACCGATATACTTCTGAGACAGAAAATACCTCAGTTTGCGTTAAAGAAAACTCACTCACTGACTCTACTTTCCTACCCAGCTTTTCTGATGTATCTTAACGTAACGCCTCTTAGTCGTGTCCCAGATCACTGTCCTGTGATTGTCTAGCGATAGTAGATATTCATCTGGAAACTAACCGTTTATCATATCAGTGTCATTTCATCTTCCTCTACCTGTCAGTTTTTACATTTGTTAATATGATAAATGTTTCCACTTCTACTTAATGAAAGTTGATATACTTAAGCTCCAATTTTCAATCATCTGTGAGAGTGTGTTCGGATGTATGGTCAGACACGTGATATCTGTGGTTGAGGTACTTATGGACATAGTTTGTGCCCAAATACGTTTAAAGTACAGTACAAGGGTGTGCCTGAATTACACTTAGTTGTATCAGGATCGGTCGGTCTGCAGGTGTTTAGGATATAATTCTGGGGCACCTGCCCCACACAGTTGATCCTACACACCAATCTGTATAGTTATCGAGTGGTTATCATGTCAGTGAGTGAGTACGGTTTTACGCCGTTTGTTAGCAATATACCTGTTATGAATACGGAATGCTTTCTAAAAACTTGTGTCTTGACCCATACAATTTACAATAGTCCCTAGCCTTGGTGGTTGAGTGGGACTTAGGACTTTTTGTGTTCACCTGGATTCGGTCCCGGAATCGACTGAACAGCAGAAACACAATCAACTCAATCTGCAGTCGACTGATCTGTTGCATTAATTTAAGTAAGTTATATATAGGTTATATAAGTCATTGCGTTAAAGCCTCAAGTGACACAACACTATTCATGTATATTTGGTTCAGAGGTGCGAAATTCGTGTTGTCTTATTCTGTTGAGAAGCATAGTTTATCTACTGTGACCAAGTATTAAAGGTTTCAGTGAATCGAGATATTGGTACTATTCTGTTAAGGACAAACAGATTGCACCACGCCGACCCACAGTGTCAAAGGTTGCATGTAGGATGGTATCTTAGATATATACACGCTTCATCCTAGTTCCGATCACCTAGGGAAGTATTTCACTTGTGTGACCGTGATAACGGAGTTACTGGGTGTATCTAAGAATGAAGTATTTACGTGCTGGTTTCAATGCTTTCCTTGGAATATATTTTACGACGCTCTGTTTGCAGGCAGAAACGGGTAGGTTCTCAGTGAGAAAATTCATAAGTTTATGTGATAAAAGGTGCCATTAAGACATGTTAAACAAGAAACGTGACGACAATAGCGATTCTCTGCGTCCGTTCGTGGACAAGAGAACTAAAACTCGTGATTGGTCTCAAGAGGATGGTCATGTGGAAGGTTTTGGTCATCTTCTCCGCCCAGACGCACCCAGCCGTTAGGTTGCTGACCTTGCTGACCAGGTGTAATAAATCATTAATGTCACTCATGTCCGTCAAAACCTGTAATATAATTGGTCAATGCAACATCATTACAAGTCTTGTGGCGAAGATTGTGAAGATGCATATTTCCTCCTGCCCCTCGCTTTATGATTACATGTACCACAATAGACGAAACCTAACAGCTGAATTGAATAATCATTACAGTCATGTATATCACAGTACACATGAAGATACTGGACTGGGTATACACACACAGCTGCTCGTGGTGAGGGACAAAGAACGATATGGAGTATCTAGACTAGGTGCCTTGGTTGAAACATATCAGCTAGACGAATTGATGCTCATGTTGTTCATCACTGGATTGTCGTGTCGACTATCGACGGACAAGTGTCGTATAACTGCAATATCACCCACTGCGGTACCAACAAAAACAACAGATTTACACGGTTAACATAACACACACACGCTCGCGCGCGCACACACTACTGGTGTTATGCGTATTTTGTGGCCGTGAGGAACTTGTATTTTGTGGCCGTGAGGAACTTGTATTTTGTGGCCGTGAGGAATTTGTATTTTGTTGTTCTTCAGCTTATTCACCGTCTGTCAACGACCCTGCAGCCTCGACATCGTGTCTTGCATCACTGTCATGCGGCTTTGATGACGACATGTGTGGATATACCTCAGACACAGTGTCGGGAACGGGTTTTCTGACGTGGAGAAAGGATCCTTCGTTCGAGGAAATAAAAAGTTCGGAACACGGTAGGACGATTACGGATGCATCAGACACCACTACGTGAATCATTTGACATTAAGGCTGCTTGAGTAGTATTTGGGGTGAACCCGAATGTTTGCAAATTTCTTTAACCCAACCAGGCCGAGAGTGGTGTAATCCTGGGTGTCACCATTAGTCTGAATTCCGTATGGAAAATCTCGACCAGGGACATTTCCAAAGTAGGTACTCACATCTGTCACATGTTATTATTCTGTATGCAAAATCTTAAAATACGATGGTAAAATAGCTCTGTGGTAAAATAGCTCTTTATACTTCTGACATCCAATACTCGTCACTATGAGAGACTAGGTCGACCTTCCTAGCTACACGTCCGAAACTGTTCAGTAATCGCCCTCTGGCCAACATTTGATATCGTTACTCGTAATAGTGACGGAGTTGGTGAGTTTTCGACTCCAACTGGATTACTTCTGGACATATATACATGTATCTGTATGGTATTCAATCTTCACACAGAATGTATATCAATATCTCATCTGGATCACCAGATCTCGATGGTCACGCTGTGAAATAGCTGGAATATTGCTAAAGGTGGCATGGACACTTTTTTCACCTACTACCTCTCATGTCATACAACCACGAATACTGAAACCAAATTTTATATCTCACATCTCATCATGCCCTCACATCACGAGATATACTTATGTGGTATTACTCCGTTAAACTACTAGTATAGCGTGTCTACTTGTAAAGTAATACACTCTCAATATGCACTTATAGGTCAATGTGACATTTCGCTTGACAGGTAATTTCGCCCATCTTTCTACAACCAACATACTGACCAAAATTGGAGATACAACAGACCTGGTCAGTCCTCTACTCTGTGGTCCTGGAACTGTCAGTCTTTCGTTTGACTACTGGTTGAACGGAAATAACAACGCAACCGTACTCGACATATTGGTCCAGTCAGATGGTACAAAATCTAAAGTCATTTCGCTTTCTTCAACAAAATCATGGACGTCTAAAAGGACAACTTTAGATATCAAAGCCAATTCGAAGGTAAGTTACCGACAGAAAGACGCAGAGTTCCAATGTGTCGTGTATTAACCAGTATCAACGCTTCCAATGCACCCGTTTAAGTGTGTCTGTGTGTGTCTGTGTGTGTATACTTATAATTAAATGGAGCCTGCATATGCCATGTTTTTCAGATTATCTTCAGAGGAACCAGTGATCATCATGGAAGTATCGTAGCCATAGATAACGTGAAATTGACCGTCAGTAAGTATTTCAGGAATATTGTATCGTTAATAATTAATGAATATATCTTAAACTGCAAAAGTACTGTTCTGGGGTTAGCGTGGAGGTCAAGTCACTTTGAACTCTGCACATATACGGCTTTTAGTAAAGGTCACACCTGTGACCGACATCGCTATGTCAATTTGGCCTTGGATGAGGAGGTTCATGTTCTGTAAACGTAGTTATTGTTATGAGAACCTTGTATGTCTCTACAGGTTGATATTCTCAACATATTGTATGGTATCTTTGTTTGTGAATTGTACAGTTCCGTAGCTATTCTTAATAACTGTAAATGCAAGCGATCAAGTCTATGAACGAATTGAATAACATAAGCTTCACAAACGATCCCTTGATGCAAAACGTGACTGTTCTACGGTAGAACATCAGGAAAACATCGACGTACATGCTAGACTCTACGAGATAGTCACTATAACAAATATCCCGGCGTTTAATTATTTTCTTCGCCTCTTTGCATGAAAATAGAATTTCACATTAAACTGAATCATATAACATGTACCCATTTTTGTCGTCAAAACCTAGAGAAGTAGTTTCACCACGTATTTGATTGCGCGTTTAAATGAGCTTGCAAATTCTTGTATAACGAATATACATGTAGTGGTTGTGTGCAGGTAAACCCTAAAACCATGTATTCCTATTCAATGAATGATTAACACTCAGATCAAATGCAACGTACTGGGATGGAGGGTCGGTCAAAAGCAGTACAAATATTCTCGATGTCCAATGTGTCAAGCTTCCATTTCATTTTTAAAGTTGTTAATGAGGACTTAGCAATCACAATACACTTGGTATAGTATGTCTAAAAGAATTCAGAAAACTAAAACCGATCTGTCTTTCGGTACCTTTTGAATAATAGTATGCCATCACAAAATGAGATGAAAATTATGTTCAGTATAGTATTGTATGACTTCACGTCATAATCAATAAATATTTCGATATCTTGATACATATTAAGACGTGGGTGTTTTAATCCATCAAAAACACTGTGTCCAGATGTTCAAGCTGACTTACAATATGTTGAGAATTGACACTTGTTTGACCATTCAGTATTTTCTGAACTCTTGGCATCATATACATATAAATAAGGAAAGCCATTACAATAGGTTATGTCCTTATGATTACTCCAGCTCCAAACCAACAGGCCAGCTTAATATCAGGCAAAATGAGATCATATCAATCGTGACAAAAAAACAAATTGGCGTGGCATAAATGAAATGATACTTTTTGCAGAAACAAGAACAAGACGAACCACGATTAAACGGACGTCAGTAAATCTCATGACACACAAGCCATCTACAACTAAAATGACAACTATATTTAACAAACCAAATAACAAACCAACTACATCTATTCTCTCTTCTCACAAACCATCTACTCATAAGCCATCTACTCAGAAACCAACCAGACCTGAACCAACTACACTAAAAAAAGCTACTCAGAAACCAACTACACCTAAACAAGCTACTCAGAAACCAACTACACCTAAACCGTCTACTTATCAACCAACCACACCTAAACCGACTACAAATAAACCAACTACACCTACACCGACTATTCAGAAACCAAATACAACAAAACCAACTACTAAGAAACCAACTACAGATCAATCAACTACTCAGAAACCAACTACAGCTAGACCAACTACTCAGAAACGAACTACACCTAAACCTACAACTCATAAACCAAATACACCTAAACCAACTACTCAACAACCAACTACACATAAATCAACTACACATAAGCCGACTACTCAGAAGTCAAATAGACCTCAACCAACTACACCTGAACCGATGACTCAGAAGCCAACTTCATCTAAACCAACCACACCTAAACCAACTACACCTAACCCAACGACACCTAAACCAACTACTCAGAAACCAACTACACCTACACTAAATACAACAAAACCGACTACTCAGAACCCAACTACACCTAAACCAACTACACCTAAACCGACAACTCACAAGCAAAGTACAAGTAAACCAACTACACCTGAACCGACGACTCAGACGCCAACTACGCCTAACCCAACTACACTTAAACCGACTACTCAGAAGTTAACCAAACCTAAACCACCTACACCTAAACCAACGACTCACAAGTCAACCACAACTAAACCAACTACACCTAAACCAACCACACCTAAACCGACTAGAAATAAACAAACTACACTTAAACCGACTACTCGGAAAACAACTCAACCTAAACCAACTACACCGAAACCGACTACTCAGAAACAAACTACACCTAAACCAACTACACGTAAACCAACAAAACCTAAACCAACTACACCTAAAACAACTACTCAGAAACCAACTACAACTAAACCGACTACAAATAAACCAACTACATCTAAACCGAGTACTCAGACGCCAACTACACAGAAACCAACTACATATAAACCGACTAATCAGAAGCCAACTACACCTAAACCGACTACTCAGAAGCCAACTACACCTAAACCTACTACTCAGAAACCAACTACACCTAAACAGACTACTCAAAAGCCAACTACACCTAAAACAACTACAACTAAACCAACTACACCTAAACCAACTACACCTAAACCGACTACTCACAAGCCAACTACACCTAAACCAACTACACATACACCGACTACTCAGAAGCAAACTACTACTAAACCAACTACACCTGAACCGACCACTCAGAAGCCAACTACACCTAAACCAACTACACCTAAACCGACTACTCAGAAGTCAACTACACCTAAATCAACTACACCTAAACAAACTACACCTAAACCAACTACACCTAAACCAACAACTCAGAAACTAACTACACCTAAACCGACTACTCAGAAGCCAACTACACCTAAACCAACTACACCTAAACCAACTACTCAAAAGCCAACTACACCTAAACCAACTAGAACTAAACCAACAACACCTACACAAACTACACCTAAACCGACTACTCACAAGCCAACTACACCTAAACCAACTACACATACACCAACAACTCAGAAGCAAACTACACCTAAACCAACTACACCTAAACCGACTACTCAGAAGCCAACTACACCTAAATCAACTACACCTAAACAAACTACACCTAAACCAACTACACCTAAACCAACTACACATAAACCGACTACTCAGAAGCCAACTACACCTAAACCAACTACACCTAAACCGACTACAACTAAACAAACTTCACCTAAACAAACTACACCTAAACAAACTACATCTAAACTTACTACACCTGAACCGACTACTCGAAAACCAACTACAACTCCACCTACACAGACTACTCAGAAGCCACCTACACCAAAACCAACAACACATACACCGCCTTCTCAGAAGGCAAATACACCCAAGTCAACTACACCTAAACCAACTACACCTAAACCAACGACTGAGACGCAAACTACACCTAAACAAACTACACCTAAACCGACTACTCAGAAACAAACTACATCTAAACCAACTACACATACACCGACTACTAGGAAGCCAAATACACTAAAACCAACTCCACCTAAACCAACTACTCAGACGTCAAGTACACCTAAACCAACTACACTTAAACCGGCTACTCAGAAACCAACTACACCTAAACCAACTACACCTGAACGGACTACTCAGAAGCCAACTACACATAAAACAACTACGCCAAAACCGACTACACAGAAGCCAACTATACCTAAACCAACCACACATAAACCGACTACTCAGAAGCAAACTACTAGTAAACCAACTACACCTGAACCAACGACTCAGACGCCAACTACACCTAACCCAACTACACTTAAACTGACTACTCAGAAGTTAACAAAACCTAAACCAACGTCACCTAAACCAACTACATCTAAACCAACCACACCTAAACCGACTACAAGTAAACCAACAACACCTAAACCGACTATTCAGAAGCCAACTACACCTAAACCAACTACACCTAAACCGACTACTCAAAAGCCAACTACACCTAAACCAACTACACCTAAACCGACTACTCAAAAGCCAACTACACCTAATCCAACTACAGCTAAACCAACTACACCTAAACCAACTACACCAAAACCGACTACACGTAAACCGACTACTCAGAAGTTAACTAAACCTAAACCAACTACACCTAAACCAACGACTCATAAGTCAACTACACCTAAACCAAATACACCTACACCAACTACACTTAACCCAACTACACCTAAACCGACTAAACCTAAACCGACTACTCAGGAGCTAACTACACCTAAACCAACTACACCTAAACTGACTACTCAAAAGCCAACTACACTTAAACGAACTACAACTAAACCAACCACACCTAAACCAAATACACCAAAACCGACTACACATAAACCAACTACACCTAACCCAACTACTCACAAGTTAACTAAACCTAAACCAACTACACCTAAACCAACTACACCTAAACCAACAAGACCAAACCCGACTACACAGAAGTCAACTACTCCTAAACCGACTACTCAGAAGCCAACTACACCTAAACCAACTACTCAGAAACCAACTACACCTAAACCAACTACCCAAAAGGAAACTACACCTAAACCAACTACACCTCAATCGACTACTCAAAAAACAACTACACCTAAACCAACTACAACTAAACCAACTACACCTAAACCAACTACACTAAAACTGACTACTCAGAAACCAACTACGCCTAAACCAACTAAACATAGACCGGCTACTCAGAAACTAACCACAACTAAACCAACTACACCTAAACAAACTTCAGTTAAACAAACTACACCTAAACAAACTACACATAAACTCACTACACCTGAACCGACTACTCAGAAACCAACTACACCTAAACCAACTACACCTGAACCTACTACACCTAAACCAATGACTGAGACGCCAAGTACACCTAAACCAACTACACTTAAACCAACTACTCAGAAACCAACTACACCTAAACCAACTACACCTGAACCGACTACTCAGAAGCCAACTACGCCTAAACCAACTACACTTAAACCGACTACTCAGAAACCAACTACACCTAAACCAACTACACCTAAACCCACTACTCAGAAGCCAACTAAACCTAAACCAACTACACATAAACCGACTACTCAGACGCCAACTACACCTAAACCAACTACATCTAAACCAACTACACCTAAACCAACGACTCAGACGCCAATTACGCCTAATCCAACTACACCTAAACCGACTACACCTAAACCCACTACTCAGAAGCCAACTAAACCTAAACCAACTACACATAAACCGACTACTCAGAAACCAACTACACCTAAACCAACTACACCTAAACCCACTACTCAGAAGCCAACTAAACCTAAACCAACTACACATAAACCGACTACTCAGACGCCAACTACACCTAAACCAACTACATCTAAACCAACTACACCTAAACCAACGACTCAGACGCCAATTACGCCTAAACCAACTACACCTAAACCGACTACTCAGAAACCAACTACACCTAAACCAACTACACTTAAACCAACTACTCAGACGTCAACTACACCTAAACCAATCACACCTAAACCAACTACTCAGAAACCAACTACATCTAAACCAACTTCACCTAAAGCAACTACTCAGACGCCAAGTACACCTAAACCAACTACACTTAAACCGACTACTCAGAAGTCAACTACACCTAAACCAACTACACCTGGACGGACTACTCAGAAGCCAACTACACACAAGCCAACTACACAGAAACCGACTACTCAGACGCCATCTACGCCTAAACCAATTACACTTAAACCCACTGCTCCGAAACCAACTACACCTAAACCAACTACACCTAAGCAGACTACACCTAAACCAACAACTCAGACGCCAACTACACCTAAACCAACTACACTTAAACCGACTACTCAGAAGATAACTACACCTAAACCGACTACACCTAAACCGACTACTCAGCAGCCAACTACACCTAAAACAACTACTCAGAAACCAACCACACCTAAACTGACTACAAATAAACCAACTACACTTAAACCGACTACTCGGAAAACAACTGCACCTAAACCGACTACTCAGAAACAAACTACACCTAAACCAACTACACGTAAACCAACAACACCTAAACCAACTACACCTGAAACAACTACTCAGAAACCAACTACACCTAAACCGACAACTCAGAAGTCAACTACACCTAAACCAACTACACCTAAACCAACTACACCTAAACCAACTACTCACAAGCCAACTACACCTAAACCAACCACACATACACCGACTACTCAGAAGCAAACTACTACTAAACCAACTACACCTGAACCGACGACTCAGAAGCCAACTACACCTACACCAACTACACCTAAACCGACTACTCAGACGCCAACTACAACTAAACCAACTACACCTAAACCGACTACTCAGACGCCAACTACACCTAAACCAACTACACCTAAACCAACTACGCCTAAACCAACTACACCTAAACCGACTACTCAGAAACCAACTACAGCTAAACCAACTACACTTAAACCGACAACTCAGACGCCAACTACACCTGAACCAACTACACCTAAACCGACTACACCTAAACTGACTACTCAGAAGCCAACTACACCTAAACCGACTACACCTGGACTGACTACTCAGAAACCAACTACACCTAAACCAACTACCCCTGAACCAACTACACCTAAACCAACTACTCATAAGTCAACTACACCTAAACTGACTACTCAGAAAGCAACTACACCTAAACCAACTACCCCTAAACCAACTACACCTAAACCAACTACTCACACGCCAACTACACCTAAACCAACTACACCTAATCCCACTACAAATAAACCAACTACACAGAAACCGACTACTCAGAAGCCAACTACACATAAAGCAACTACATATAAACCGACTACTCAGAAGCCAACTACACCTAAAATAACTACACCTAAACAAACTACACCTAAACCAACTACTCAGAAACCAACTACACCTAAACCGACTACTCAGAAGTCAACTACACCCAAACCAACTACACCTAAACCAACTACAACTAAACCAACTACACCTAAACCAACTACACCTAAACCGACTACTCACAAGCCAACTACACCTAAACCAACTACACATACACCGACTACTCAGAAGCAAACTACTACTAAACCAACTACACCTGAACCGACCACTCAGAAGCCAACTACACCGACACCAACTACACCTAAACCGACTACTCAGACGCCAACTACACCTAAACCAACTACACCTAAACCAACTACAGCTAAACCAACTACACTTAAACCGACTACTCAGACGCCAACTACACTTAAACCAACTACACCTAAACCGACTACACCTAAACTGACTACTCAGAAGCCAACTACACCTAAACCGCGTACACCTGGACCGACTACTCAGAAACCAACTACACCTAAACCAACTATCCCTAAACCAACTACACCTAAACCAACTACTCAGACGTCAACTACACCCAAACCGACTACTCAGAAGCCAACTACACCTAAACCGACTACACCTGGACCGACTACTCAGAAACCAACTACACCTAAACCAACTACCCCTAAACCAACTACACCTAAACCAACTACTCAGACGTCAACTACACCCAAACCGACTACTCAGAAGCCAACTACACCTAAACAAACTACACCTAAACCAACTACACCTGAACCAACTACTCAGAAACCAACTACACCTAAACCAACTACACCTGAACCGACTACACCTAAACCGACTACTCAGAAGCCAACTACACCTAAACCATCTACTCAAAAACCGACTACCCCTAAGTCTACTCCTCAGATACGAACTACATCTAAGCCGACTACTCAGAAACCAACTCCACCTAAATCGACTACTCAGAAACCAACTACACCTAAACCAACTACACCTGAACCGACTACACCTATACCGACTACTCAGAAGCCAACTACACCCAAACCATCTACTCAGAAACCAACTACCTCTATGTCAACTCCTCAAATACGAACTACACCTAAACCGACTACTCAGAAACCAACTACACCTAAAATATCTACACAGAAGCCCAAGTCTGCGCCTGCAGCAACTACTCAACACATATTCACACAAGAACAATCTATGCAGACACACAAAACACGCAAACCAACCCCATCTGTAGCACGTTCAACCACCAACAGCCCATATACACATTCAACAACTGACAACGAGGTTGAGAATGCGGATCTCTTGACTGGGCAGCGGAGAAATATCATCATCGGTGTCACCGTTTCTCTTGTCACCCTTTTGGCCTTACTTGCCGCCATCTTTTTATGCAAGAAACGTACTCCAAAGAAGTCGACCTACATCACGGACGACACAGTCCCTGGACCCTGGGTAGGAATCGGCTCACAAGACAACCTGGAGAAGTACATCGAACACCCAAACGAAATGTACCACGTGTCCATCTCATCAATGCACGAACAAGCCGAGGAAGAGGAAGACATTTTCATAGAGGTCAAGCTTTAAGTAATAAAGGCACGGACGATCAAAATATATGGATAAAGTTACATACATAGTGAGAGTTTGGATATAGTTCAAATACCTTTACATGTGCATGTACTCACACATGACTGTTATGCTTTTCATATTCCAGTGGACTGTGGGATAGCCTTGTGGTTAAAGCATTCCCTTGCCACAAACTGGTTTCGATTCCAGTTTCGCAAATGTGTGTAACTCATGTAGTGGTGGCATCACTGCTAAAACGACATAGAATCGTGCTCACTAACCCTCTCATATTCCAGACATACCACACTGTTGATATTGTGCTCTCAAAATGTGTTCATTTTGTTACAGCTTCCTATTCTATCACCAGCAAGTTGTTTACTTGCGATACAGGTCACTGTATCTGAATCCAGGTTGATTTAGTTTGCGTTCGAAGTGTACAGTCAGACACATCTTTGGTGCAACACATACACTAACCATCATCTGTATCACTGTCCACAACCTGCGTTTAGGACATGTACCTTGATAACATGTCATTTGGATGCCGTATTTAGAAGGAAATGTTTTAACAAGTCGTGTAAGGTGTGTAACTATCTAGCATATAGCTGAAGAATCGTAACATTTGATGATCTGAGCAAATATGACAACGGATGCTTCTTTATAGCCAATATAGTGCTGGCATCGGATTGGGCAAATGTGTAATTAATCATCTCTACTACGTCTCTGTGTTTCTGGTCCTAGCTTCAACTCACACTTCCTTTCTTTGTCGGTGCATGAGCATGTGCCGGGCATGTGTTTATTCTTAAGATGGTGATGTCGTCACTTCTTGCTGTCTCTCTGCTGGCAGAGAATGTTCTTGGGAATACCATTCTTTAACAATGTTTTAATTAGCATTATATTTATATTTATATTTCATCATTTTGTGCATGGTAGTTTAGATGGAAGAAAGCATGTATATTGGTGATACTGAATAAAGCCGTAGCCACTTTAAGATGAATTGTTGATGTGTCGTGAAAGCTAAGGAATGCTGAGTCTGAAAGGTGTCATCCGCAGTCAAGAAGAGAAACTCTAATAATACTAATGAAATATCTGCCACAAGTCTGTGTGTTAATGTTCCTGCAGTTAAACACATTCGTCTTTTGTGTAGATAGGTCTCTTACGTACATTATGGAGCATCGCGTAGTGTATCATTCCTCTGGAATATGAAACTTGGAACTACATTGGTCATGGCTACTTATTCAGTAAATTGTGTAAGTGACTAATTCAGAGCCAGTAGACTGAGTATGGCTGTGGGTGTCTAAAGACACAAACCATGGGAAATAGAAAACCTTGTTACAAAACTGGTCATAATTTACATTGTTCAGGTTGCATTTTGCAACAAACTAGTCCGTCGAAGCAACATCTCAATTCTCCCGCTTGCAACAGTACATCGAGTACACTTTCTCTACTCTCTACGTGGGTAAAATAACCTTCCCTCACCACCGCTAATAACTGCATCATTATGGCCGAAGTACGGCTCCAGTTTGCTAGATACATTATTGCATCGGGTTGCTGAGATAGCGGATGTGTATTACTCAGAAGTGGACACTGTCAGTCACAATGATTAGATACTTTCATATTCATGCACAGACACGTTTTACCGTCGAGGTGATATTATAAGGTATCACATCGTGTCTTGGGAAATACGCGGTTTTGTCAGTCCCGAGCAGGGTTGTATACAACCTTACGAAGAACTGATAAAACCGTATATTTCCTGGGAAAGGTTGTATACAACCTTACGAGGAACTTATAAAACCGTGCATTTTCCGGGAAAAGTTGTATACAACCTTACGAGGAACTGATAAAACCGTGTATTTCCCGGGAAAGGTTGTATACAACCTTACGAAGAACTGATAAAACCGTGTATTTCCCGGGAAAGGTTGTATACAACCTTACGAAGAACTGATAAAACCGTATATTTCCTGGGAAAGGTTGTATACAACCTTACGAGGAACTTATAAAACCGTGCATTTCCCGGGAAAAGTTGTACAACCTTACGAGGAACTGATAAAACCGTGTATTTCCCGGGAAAGGTTGTATACAACCTTACGAAGAACTGATAAAACCGTGTATTTCCCGGGAAAGGTTGTATACAACCTTACGAGGAACTGATAAAACCGTGTATTTCCCGGGAAAGGTTGTATACAACCTTACGAGGAACTGATAAAACTGTGTATTTCCCAGGAAAGGTTGTATACAACCTTACGAGGAACTGATAAAACCGTGTATTTCCCGGGAAAGGTTGTATACAACCTTACGAAGAACTGATAAAACCGTGTATTTCCCGGGAAAGGTTGTATACAACCTTACGAGGAACTGATAAAACCGTGTATTTCCCGGGAAAGGTTGTATACAACCTTACGAGGAACTGATAAAACTGTGTATTTCCCGGGAAAGGTTGTATACAACCTTACGAGGAACTGATAAAACCGTGTATTTCCCGGGAAAGGTTGTATACAACCTTACGAAGAACTGATAAAACCGTGTATTTCCCGGGAAAGGTTGTATACAAGACCTGACACAACCCCGTATATCCCGAGACACGATGTGATAACGCATTTATCCAGTCGAGTATTTTCACTAACTCGAAAGAAAACAATACGCATGGAATCGACTTGTTTGTATTTATGAGAGTTGCTACAGTTCACGTTTCCTTGCCGCCATGTTGACACCAGCTGATCGATTGACCTCAATGCAGCACATGTTACTAAAGATTTGGCGATGCAAGCTTTTCTCACTTCGCGTGGTCACCGAACCGTGGCGTGATAATATGACTTTTGTACTCCTTGCTAGCGGATCGTGATGGGTGCACATGGCATTTTATCAAAGTCACGTGAACCAATCAAAACTCGACATTCTTACATGATGCTTCAAATTTGAAAATACCGTGAAACCAATCAACCAATGTTGAAAGCAGCCCGAAATTTCACTTGTGGGGTGTGATCTCATGACGTGAAGCGATGCCGTTGTGTATTTTCACTGGACATTTGACATTTTAATGGCCACCTTCCGACGGCCCGAACACAGTATGGAGATAACTAGATGTCCCAGCGTGATAACGAATCCATACACCTTGCAGGTTACACAAAACAGCGGTTCTCGGGCGAAAATGTAGAAAGGTTTTCGAGTGGCCCAGCTTCAGCCCAGATCGTAGCCCTATTGGGGTGTCATGAGGGACAGAATAAACCAAAATGGCTTATTTTGAGGACGTGAAGAAAGAAGTCAAACTTTGATCAATAGTGTACCCAGGCACATTCAGTTGTATATTGCAGGGCAATGAGGTTTTAAGAGAATTGTATCTCATTTGTATTGTATTCAAACCTTATAGTTCATATACATGGTTTGGATATTTGCCGAATCAACTTTCTCAATAATTTCTGGGTATAATATACATGTTTCATTTACCTCAACACGGTTGTTATGCGACATGTCACGAGTACGACACGTCTAAATCTATCACATGCTTCACGGTAACAAAGATCAAGGATAACTTAACTTCCTGGTTGGTCGACATCGCTCATCCCTTTCCAGGAAAAAAAATTATGCATTATCAGCGGAAAATATACAGATACAGAGCGAGCAGACAACGCACAAAGTAACGTGGACACTTCGTCCATCATGATCTTTCCCCGACCGGCTACCATGATGTATAGCGGTGTATTATTGGTCATCTTGGTCCAGTCTGCCACAGGTAATTAATGTCCACTGGCTTGACATGAAAAAGACAATGTTGCCTATCTCGACCATGACGTGGTCACTTTCACTTCTGAGTAACGCCTCATTAGATCGCCATGTATGAGAAACTAAACGGTAAACTGTACAGGTGTGGAGGTTTGATGTTCAGACAGTGTTCTTCTTTAAGTGACATTTAGAAGCTGCTATGATGACGAAAATGCAGTTTTTATGACTAGACGATTTCTTTGTTGCAAGGGACGAGGCGTGTGGATGTATATTATAACATTCGTATACAGCATGTGATCACTTGATCAAAAGACGTCGGGTCTAATGCATTAATGAACATGTCTAGTGATAAATATAGTATTCCCAGAAATTATTGAGAATCATGTTGCGTCATGTAACTCATTACGTTTATTAACTTCTGGCGTTTTACTTACATAAACATGTTAAAACATCATCCTTTTACAGTCTCAGTCATGTTTTAGTACTTTGTTAGACCTCCTCGCTCAGCAATGCATGCCTGAATACGCCTAGGCACACTACCCATCAAAGTTTGTAGGTAATCGTGTGACAGGGTATCCCAATATTGGACCACCTCGACCTTCATACCTTCAATATTTCTCAGTCCCTTTTGTTTTATTCTGTCCTTCATGACTCCCCACACATTCTCAATTGGGTTTAGGTCTGGGCTGTAACTGGGCCAGTCTAAAACTTGAACATTTTCGCCCGACAACCACTGTTTTGTGTAGCGCGCAGTGTGTTTTGGGTCATTATCATGCTGGAAAATCCAATCATCTTCATACAATGTTTGTGCTGTCGGAAGAAGGTGACCATTTAGAATGAATGTCAACGTATCTTTCTTTTGTCAAGTTTCCCGTGAAAACACACAATGGCGTCACTCCGCGAGCCGATATGCCACCCAACATGTGAAACTTCGGGCTATGTTTTGGTCGCTGGTAGATAGGTTTGACAGTATCTTTGGTCCAAATTTCCACACAATTAGGGAAAAGCCAAACAGAACTTTCATCCGAAAATAAAACATTATCCCAATCTTGATTTTTATGAGCCCGACACCAGTTTAAACGTTTTTCCTTCCACGTTTTTTCACCCAATTAAGTCTCTGTAATTCCAGCCTAAGTGTTTCATTGCATACCTGAGGACTTCCTCTGCTAATCATTTCTATCCCGGTTCCTGTTTGAATATTCTTCAAAGTTCTGTATACTGTAGACAGAGGAATACCATGTCTACAAGCTAACACTTTAGCATCAGTCTCACCCCTTTCAAAATCATCTAGAATGAGCTTTCTTTTCTCTCTTGCTGTAAATTCTGCCATGTCAACACAGGAAGCCGTCTGCTCAGACAAGGGAGATAACTCTTGACGTAATGAGCTGCCTTCTAAGCCTTCAAGAGTTGTCTCCCTTATTTAGTATGCTTAGTGCATAGTGAAAGCCCTTTTTCCAATCTAAGCATGATTGGAAAAAAACCAAAGATTTTCTCAATAATTTCTGGGAACACTGTATGTTCAGAGAGTGAAGGAAGGACGACTGAACAGGACTGTTTTCTACGTGTTTCCTAGAATGGGCGTGTCCATGAGGAAGCCAACAATGTGGGCACAATAGGAAACACTTATGACATGAAACATACACCTAATAAGAACGTCGTCACCATCCTTGCAATATGCTATATAAAATCTATAGCAAGTATTTTTGCAATCGTAGTTAACAAATAAATACAAATGAGATTGTAAACATTTAACTTAGTAATGTTTAACATCTATCCTGACGGGGCCTTCTCAGTCAGACATTAGTGGATAAAACATAAGAGAAAGGTGGGCTATGCTTGTGGTTAAAGTGTTCATTCTTCACGCTGAAACCCGAGATCGATTCTCAACATAGGTACAGATGTGTGATGCCTATTTCTGGTGTCCCCCGCCGTGAAAATCCTGGAATATTGCTAGTCTCATTTACGTAATTCAGTTTAACAATACCCCATCGTTATCAGTAAAGTATACTTGAACGCACTTGTTGAATTGATCCCTGCGGTTGAAGACGTGTGTGCTCTATTGTACAAATGTATGTGTATGGCCCTGCTATCACCCAGTTAACAATGTTAACTATGGAAATGGGACAAGCAGCATCAGTGGACAAAATATAACATGACGTTCCGCGACCTCTACAGCGTGACCTATACACTGATAAGACAGTAGAGACTGAAATGAGTAACAACTGTCACCTGTCCATTGATAGTAAGCCAACGTCACCTTGTGGGCAGAAGAACCTGCTGGAACAGTGAAAGCGGAAGTCTTTGCCAATGGTCAGCTGGTGGGTGTCGAAGTTCTTCCTGAGATGAATTAATGTCTGCTCACGACTACGGAGCTGCATGGATGGTAGAAAGCAGAATGGCTGCCGATATTGTGCGGCAGTACCGTTCCCCTTTGGATGACATCGGGCCTTGGTACAAAATGCTCCCAACCCGAAACGTTCCCTACTTATCGGTCAACTTCCTGGACATAATACTATGCGTGACGTACGCCACGTCTCCATCAGTGCCGGACACTACCGTCGGCAAAGCGTATATGTGAAGTGTACCTCGTCACGCTTGGTCCAGACCTGTATATTGCGTCGGAGCACGACGTAAAACTAAGCTCCCTCATCTACCACCCACCCTTCACTCTTCAGTGCGCATACACACGTCTTCCATTTTACTCTGATATTTACTCTAATCGTAGCTGCACCCACCAGTTCTCCATGCATCAGCGAGGTCCACTGCGACATGGACAACAACACCGATCCATTATGTGGATTTACAGCTACACACTGGAAGCGTGGTACATCTTTGCTAAACGGACCTCAGACGGATGCATCAAATAAAGGTGAGAGTATTCCGTGAACCAGATACAGCAAATGTTGTGCAAATGTTTAGGCATGTTTAGTTGAGATGGTGCATTGATTTAGTGCTTGTGTCGTAATTCTACAACACAATGAACACGCATATCTACACAGTATAGGAATGTACCTTTGTGCATGATCTTTTACAGACAAGCAAAAAGCAAGATGCATACGCAAATATACAGTGTAAGTAAATGGCACTTACAATTTTCAATGGCTATTCTATAGGTCATTTTGTATACGTGGCTCAATCTGCAAATGGACACGGTAATGATGGCGCTACACTGGCATCACTTCAGTTCTGCAAGGAACAGACCGTTTGCGTGTCTGCAATGTACTGGCACCATGGGAACACGCACCATCCTCTGACAATAAACGTAACCGGTAACCATCCATACAAAGTACCAACAATGCCACAAAGAAACTGGACAGAAATTAATAAGGCATTCCAAGTTACGCACCATGGCACGGTATGAAATCTTTGAATGTCCTTGACTTAAGCATCAAAAGGTTCAATTGATACGCCTGGAACATTTCTGCCCAACGCATTACGTTTTTTTATATTTGGAGTGTGTTACTTACACGTGATATTTTCCTTCTTTGCAGGTAATATTTCGGAGCAAATTCGCACAATACGTCATTCATGCGTTAGATGATATCAACATCACTGAGGGAAATTGTGAGTACATTTGAATACCTTCACTCTAGTGAGACCTTATGCATACAGAAATAACGGCTATATAGAAATAATATCTGTTATTCAGGTTTTTACAAAAATCGAAGTAGTAGTAACAGCAGCAGCAGTAGTAGTAGTTGTAGTAGTAGCAGTTTACAGACATTCTGCAGTGAAAACGTACCGATGAAGTTACACAAAAATGTAAATCGAATAAAGTAAAATTACGTCTGCAGATCCAACTGAACATTTAAATCTGATAATATTTTCAACTCAGGAAAAAAGTTCTTTAAATACGATCATAGGTTCAAATCGCTAACATTGGTTTGTATTACAAGGGGTATACACATTAAATGAAACAAATAGGGTTAGTCTAAATTAACGTTCATCACGTGCAGTTGTTTTACTGTTCCAACTACTGCGCTTACCTGTCTTGTTTCTTTTGTCACAGTATGTAAGTGTAGGCTTCATTCAGCGAGCTTTAATCATCATCGCTAAAATGCATGTTGTCTGGGTCCACCAATGGTCCAGCACAGTGTATGCACTCAATTTTGTGACACGCCAGAGCTTGTGGGATCCCTAGGAATAGCTTTCGAGGAAGCTTTGTCAATACCTAAGTCATGAACGACTGATTTTGAAAGTACGCCAACTAGGTATTGTATTGAAGGTATTGTTGGAAGAAACACCCGTCTCGGTGAGTTGTGTTTTTCGTTCCTACTATTACGTTTTTATACCTATCCATCTTTGACAACCCGTTTTGAATGCGTTTAGGTATGAGGTGTTGTCGGGGCAATAGCTTTTGTTTTTAGGAAAAGATTGCCACTGCAGAACAGTGTCACAAGTCATGCCCCTGGAGATTGTTTACACCTGAACATCGAAGTCGTGCCGATGATTACGAACATCATGAACGTGCGCCATGAAGAAGTTTATGAGCCATAATTTTTCTTTCTGTGAAGTGCAATTGACAAATTTAAACACATTTTACAAAAATGTGACACTCTTCTGCAGTGACAATCTTTTCCTAAAAACATAAGCTATTGCCCCGACAACACCTCATACCTAATCGCATTCAACGCGGGTGGTCAAAGATGGATAAGTATGAAAATGTAATAGTAGGAACTAAAAACAAATCTCACCGAGACGGGTGCTTCTTCCAACGACGCCATGTTTTGCTGCGTGAGTTTCCGCTCGCGACCGAAAAATCTCCGAAGATGGCCGATCGTGTTTCCAGTATTACCGACATTGCTTCCGATAGGGCCGATGTGTTTCTGTTATTACCGCTAAACTACAGATATCGCTGCAATTGTTTCGCGAGTGGGCTGCGTTTGTTTACATTTGAGATGCAATTCCTTCAAATTTGCTGTAATTCCTTCAATTACTTAGGGGGGCCTGTTTCTGTGAATGGAGATTCTGGATCTACTTAAAATAAACGGGCACATCATCCGTCAAGCTGAGTACATAGGCGTGAATGGTTTTTGGCAGTGAATATACTGGCCACCAGCATAGCATTATTCATTTAGATTTGCATTCTTACTTATAAGAAGCATTTTGATCAAACAATTAAGTTACTGATTGTTATGTTACGAGGGGATGTCAATAAGTTTTGAGCCTTGAGCATTTTTCATACCCGGGTGTCACAGCCGATGGTACTACATTGAACCTTGGGGTGTAGCTGATGTGATATATAAGTTTTGATATCCTACTCTCAGAAGTTATTGAACAGCTCACATTGACAGAAAGAGACCCCCCGCACGGCAGTGAAAATGAATAAAATTGAGTATAGAGCAGTAATTAGTTTTTAGTTCTTGAAGGAAACTCGGCGAAGAACATTGAAGAAAGGCTTTCAGCAGTTTGTGGGAAGTCTTCCCCCTTCATCCGCTACCTTCCAACAATGGGTCAATGAATTTAAGCATGGTAGAGAGAGTCTTGAAGATGACCCCCGTCCAGGTCGCCCAACAACAAGCACTAGTCAGGAAAACATTGACAGAGTGCATAGACTTGTGCTGGAAAATCGTCGAATCACACTCCACGAGTTAGAGGAGACCACAGGCATTTCACACGGATCCATCGAGACAATTCTTCATGAACATCTCGTCATGTCTAAGGTGTGCGCAAGATGGGTGCCGAGAATGCTTACAGATGAAATGAAGCAAACAAGCGTCACCATAAGCAACTCCATGCTAACCAGATACAACAAGAATCCAGAAGATTTTCACTTTAGGCTAGTAACCTGTGATGAAACCTGGATGCACCACTATGATCCAGAGAGCAAACAAGAATCCAGCAAAGGTGTCATCCACATAGATTACTTACCAAAAGGAAGAACAATGAATGGGGAATATTACGCTAACTTGTTGAGGCAAGTGCGACGGTCAATCAAGGAGAAGCGCCGGGGCAAGATCAGACGTGGTATTCTTCTACATCAAAACAATGCTCCAGTACACACCTCTCGCGTTGCAGCCGCTGCTGTCCAGGAATCTCGCCAACTCTCCAGACCTGGCACCAAGTGATTACCATCTGTTCCCAAATCTCAAGAAACACTTGCATGGTCGTAGATTTCAGGATGATAATGAGCTTATTGCTGCTACTGAGGCTTGGTTTGAGGACCAAAATGGCGCCTTCTACAGAGATGGCATCAGTGCCTGGCAGAAAAGATGGAACAGGTGTCTTGACTCACAATGGGACTACGTTGAAAAATAAATGTGGTTCATATCAATATTTTATGTTTTTCTATGCAAGGCTCAAAACTTATTGACATCCCCTCGTATTTGTGGCCTTGTCACAAATGTTAGCTGAAAATGTCTTTTTATGAATCCCACAAACATTTACAACGCAAATGATAAATTACTCTACATATTTTAAACTATATAAACCTAGATAATGCGTATCGAAGCCCGACACATCAACCATTTTATTTAGGTTGTCGAAAACATGGAATATTTAATCTAAAAGAAGTAAAATTTTAAACCCACACAAAAATACACAATAATGTATTGCTTGGGCTGTCTGAGTCTGGTTTGACGACGTTGTTAGCAATATTCCAGCCATATAACGGCGGGGAACACCGGAAATTGTGGGCATCGAACCCGGGCCTCAGGCGTGACGAGTGAACGCTGTAACCACTAGGCTACCACAACGACTCTCTGTTATTCAGAACACTCATAATCCATGTAATCTCTCAGACTCGGTCAAAGAGTTTCAGCATTATTTGAGAGGTATTATTCACAAATCTGCAAAATCCCATTTATTTTCAGGTTCTGTGTTGTCAACGCAAACCAGTACAATATATGCACGGACAAATAGAGACACGAATCATGAACCAAACGTTCACAATCAAAACAACCTACAACGAGCTACGCCTTCACCTACACCAGCAACTCATAAACCAACCCCACACACATCAACTACACAGACATCACCCGCTCACAAAAGAACGGAACATGAACCAAGCAAACACACATCAACTACACTTACATCAACCACACACACATCGACTACACCTACATCAACTGCACAGACATCAACCACATACACATCAACTACACAGACATCACCCGCTCACAAAAGAACGGAACATGAACCAAGCAAACAAACATCAACTACACCTAAACCAATCACACACACATCAACTACACAGACATCAACCACACACACATCAACTACACAGACTTCACCCGCTCACAAAAGAACGGAACATGAACCAAGCAAACACACATCAACTACACCTACATCAACTACACACACATCAACTACACCTAAAGCAACTACACCTACATCAACCACACACACATCAACTGCACCTAAATCAACCACACACACATCAACTACACAGACATCAACCACATACACATCAACTACACCTAAATCAACCACACACACATCAACTACACAGACTTCACCCGCTCACAAAAGAACGGAACATGAACCAAGCAAACACACATCAACTACACCCACATCAACCACACACACATCAACTACATCTAAATCAACCACACACACATCAACTACATCTAAATCAACCACACACACATCAACCACACACACATCAACTACACCTAAATCAACCACACACACATCAACTACACCTACATCAACTGCACACACATCAACTACACCCACATCAACCACACACACATCAACTACACAGGCATCACCCGCTCACAAAAGAACGGAACATGAACCAAGCAAACACACATCAACTACACACACATCAACTACACCTACATCAACTACACCTACATCAACCACACACACATCCACTACACCTAAATCAACCACACACACATCAACTACACAGACATCAACCACACACACATCAACTACACAGACTTCACCTGCTCACAAAAGAACGGAACATGAACCAAGCAAACACACATCAACTACACCTAAATCAACCACACACACATCAACTACACCTAAATCAACCACACACACATCAACCACACACACATCAACTACACCTAAACCAACCACACACACATCAACTAGACCTACATCAACCACACACACATCAACTACACAGACATCAACCCCCCACACATCAACTACACAGACATCACCCGCTCACAAAAGAACGGAACATGAACTAACCACACACACATCAACTACACAGACATCACCCGCTCACAAAAGAACGGAACATGAACAAAACACACAAACATCAACTACACCTACATCAACCACACACACATCAACTACACAGACATCAACCACACACACATCAACTACACAGACATCACCCGCTCACAAAAGAACGGAACATGAACCAAGCAAACACACATCAACTACACCTAAACCAACCCCACACACATCAACTACACAGACATCACCCGCTCACAAAAGAACGGAACATGAACAAAACACACAAACATCAACTACACCTACATCAAACACACACACATCAACTACACAGACATCAACCCCCCACACATCAACTACACAGACATCACCCGCTCACAAAAGAACGGAACATGAACCAAGCAAACACACATCAACTACACAGACATCAACCACACACACATCAACTACACCTACATCAACCACACCAAAAAGAACGGAACATGAACAAAACACACACACATCAACTACACCTACACAAACCACGCACAAAGTAATTGCACCTGGACTAAGCACACACATATCAACTACACCCACACCAACCACTCACAAAGAAATTGCACCTCAACAAAGCACACGCTCATCACCTACACCTACACCTACACCAACATCAACATCAACCACACACACATCACCTACACCCACACCAACCGCGCACACATCTACTACACCTTATCCCACCACTCCCAGACACCTACCTACATTAAAATTAACTTCTCAAAAGCTGATTTCATCTGGGCTAACCAGTCAGAAACCAACATCAAGAAAAAGTAGTCACACCCAAAATACAGTCACCAGTTCTCTTCCTTCCGGGGTCAGTCAGACCGGTATAGCTACACCTGCCACAGAGGCCACAGCTACAAGCCCTGAAACAACTGGCCAAGGTAACAAAGATTTCTTTTCTGGGAAAAGGAAAGTGATTATTCTTGCTACTACAATCCCCGTGGTTGGTGTTGTTGTCCTGGTTAGTCTTTTCATCTTCTGGAAGAGGAGGAAGTCAGCGATGACCAGATCTCCCTACCTTGAGGATAACTGCCTTGAAGATGAGTGTCCAAGGGTTCCTTCTGCTGCTTTCACAGACATTTCTTTAAACAGCAGAGACGAACCTGCAAGCGAACGGAATGTTACAGATGGTGAATTTGTTGACATTAGACTGTGAAGCCATTGCAAATCGACAATGTGAACAGTGTGGACAATGGATGTGTTGCTATTTTCCATTGCTTTTCCTTGTTGCCATAGCAGCAAAGCTTCCATGAGCATTACACACTTGATAACTGCTAAATGAATAAATATTTTGTTCCTAACACTGAAACATGCCAACATGGAGTTCTGGTACGTTAATATGTCATTTTCACAAAGTCACTATGTAAGCATACAAATCGTGCATTCAGTGGTGTTTATATCGTATTGTCGTTGACACAACAACCTCAACCATGATAACAGCTACTTCCCATTGCACATACAGTATTCTGAACCACATTTCAAAACATTTCCTGAATCAAGAGTTCACAGAAGATATCTACATACTTACTTTCATCTGTTTCATCTTTTGCCTGTAAAACGTGTATTCTTCAAAACGCACATTCAACGCAAGTCTTAATATTAATGTCAATTCCATTTTCGGTGGATACACAAACCAATGTGTGTAACATTTTTATTTGTGTGTAATTATTTTCGTAGGTTATATCTGTCGTGATTCTAACAAGGAAGGGTTACATTATGTTATTGTCCGAAGAGGGCTGACCGTTCGAAATGATAACTATAACTTTATTATGTGTCGCACATGAAGTCTATGCTGGATGCACCTGGAACGGGAAAAGGTTAACCCACAAACACCAGTTCATGTGCCTGAAAAGCACATACACCAGAGGCCACATGGGGAGTTAATGGCGATTCTACTTTCATGCTTTCATATTTCTTTGGCCTTTATCCCAGTCTCTGCTCACTACATGTTATGCCCTGTCGTCTGTAGTGGAAGGAATTGATAATATACTGAACATCATTGAAAACGCACCACCCCTAAAATTGTGGATTTCTAAGAGCTGAAGTGAGCAATCTATGTAAATTTTACATATTTGTGTAGACCAATGTTTGATAAAGAAAAGAAGCAAAAAACAATCAAGCAAAACAGTGAAGATTTAATGCAGCTGACAATGAAATAAAGATGGGGTCAAAATGGAAAGTCAGTAGCGTGTATGACCCCCGTTAGCAGCAACACAAGCTGTGCAACGTCTCCTCATTGAACGGATAAGTCTCTGAATAAAGTCCTGAGGCACTGCATTCCACTCTTGCTGCAAGGCATTGTCGAGTTCCCCAAGGTTGTTGATCTGCGGACGACGTGAGAGGCGTTGGCCGATGTAATCCCACAAGTGTTCGATGGGTGACAAATCTGGTGACAATGCAGGCCAATGAAGTAGAGGAATGTTGTTGTTAGCCAGATACTGTATCGAAACACGTGCAGTGTGGGCTCGTGCATTGTCATGTTGAAATGTGTGCAGATCTTGATGCTGGTGAAAGAAGGGAACGACGTTGTTCTGAAGAATGTTGTCACGGTAGTAAACGGCATTCACTCTGCCACGACAAACAATCAGAGCCTATCTGTGGTGATAAATTATCCCTCCCCACACCATAATGCTGCCTCCACCCCACCGATCGGTTTGGACAACACAATCCTGATGATAACGTTCACCCCGTCGACGCCATACCCGTAGACGCCCGTCAGCATTTCGCAAGTGAAAACGCGACTCGTCGGAGAACACCACACCATGCCAACGTCGTAACAACCACACACGATGCTGTTCAGCCCATTGTCGGCGTTCACGGCGATGCCTGTCAGTCAGGATGGGTCCAACGTAAGGGCGTCGACAACGTAACCCTGCCGCACGGAGACGGCGTCGGACGGTGGAAGCGCTGATCAAACCACGTCGACCCTGGACAGCGTTGGCGGTTCTGGCAGCGGGCAAGGTTCGATCCCGAATATGGCGCCATACAATGTCTCGATCTTGACGAGGGGTGGTAACACGTGCCTGACCTGGGCGTTGCCGGTCCCTGCTGGTTCCTGTTTGTTGGTATCTGTTAGCAAGCCTCAGAATGGTCGAATGATGACACCCAAATCGTCGTGCAATGTTTCTGCTTGAAGCGCCGACCTGCAACATACCCAAGGCCTGTTCTCGTTCCTCTGGTGACAATCTTGGCATGGCGAAAAAACTTTACTTACGAAAGTACTGCGAAAATGAGAACGGTTTTGTGCCGAAGGTCACTTATACCCCTGAACAGCATGCTTTCTGCATGCAATTTGTGCCCTTCGTGTGTGATGTGCATGAATTTAGTTGTTTTCATGTGATGTGTTCGATGATGTGTTCGAACGATCCTATTTTTACTGTAGAGCGTTATTTACGATCTAGTGTGTTATTATCAAAATTCCCACCATTAATTTTCCATTTCCAAAAGATTCTATTGCCTTATTTCAAAATTTACAGGTGGAGCGTTTTCAATGATGTTCAGTATACTTCCTCTACTCCAATTTCATAATCAATTTGATAATTATGAATGTAAAATTGAGTTGTACTATATATTACAACACAGATGTACAGAAAAGTGTTTATGTCAGAAGTTACACTGTATGCACATGCAACAGTTTATGTGATCATCAATGTGCGTTTCGTTTCTACGTTGTCACTGTACATTGTTGCGCTTGTTAAATAAACAGCATTATGCATCACAACATCCTTGGTTCCCATGACTGAAATATGTAAAAACTATGCTATGACATAAGCATTAGTGTTAAGACTAAACACTGATTTATTGTTTCCAGAGTCCAGTTTATCTTCCCTACTGAAGACCAATGCAGTTATATCAGTGATCTACATATGATATTCAGTTACTTGATGAACACAAGAAAGAAATATTGGTACTGATGTATTGACCTACAATCAGCATTTGGTGAACACCAGTTGATACGTACAGCCTACAGCACAATGTCTTCCCTTTCCAGGTGGTGATTCCACAAGCATCCGTGAGATGTCATCAGTCAGAGGTCTGTCTAGTCAAACATTTGTTTTCACCAGAACACCTGATACACCACCACGTGGTACTACATCGTACACAACAACACTCCAGCCGCATACAACGACCTCTCCATCATATGACCAATCACCCACTTCGGCAACAGTAAACATGTTTGCTCAACAAATCTTAGACAGAACGGTCACACTTTCAAATCACAACGAAGCATGCATGCACTTGAACAAGGATGAGGGCGATTCTCTTCTGTTGGAAAACGATATTGTTCTCAGTATTACACGAAGAGTGCAAATCTATCATTCAGATCTTCAGAACAAACAAATGAACTTACAGACACTCCAGACTCTAACAAACACCAACCAGGCCGTGCTGCTGAACGAACAAAGTATGATGGTAGCCAGCGCAAAGAAGTTGGTCACGAACATCATGAATACGAGACTCATCCTACTATCTCGCCATCTGGACTTCGTTGAAGATCAGTTGAATGTCCTGCAGGTCCTCCAGGGTCAACTTGCGAAGAATAACTATGTGAGTTCACTTCAACTTCAAGAGAGGGCCCTCCTCCACAGAGATCCTGATTTGTTCAGGATGGATGGCTCCTCCTTGTCCCCGGAGGAGCAACTCCAGCAACAAGCAACTCTACTCCAGCTACAGGCCTCACTGCTGCACAATGATGCTTTACTTACACAGAACGACCACAACATGACTGCATGCCTGGACCAGGTGATGATAAGTGTCCTGTCTCTTAGGGAGGACGTGTTGCACTACAAGCGTACTCATGGATTGCTTTTCTTGAAACACGAACAAACATAACAAGGAACCACGTGTAGTTTATCGCTAAAAAGTATTTAACTGTTTGATCTACATTACATTGATAATAGCATCAAGTGTCGTAGATAACGAAAAAGAATAGCAAGTGTGTAATATTGTACAAAGAGTAACATTTTAGAATTCTAACGAATGTTCATAAAGTCTGTCAATAGTCGAATGAATGAACCTTGTTCAAAATGAAGCCAAATGTGTTGATGTTTACTTCAACCTATCTAATACACCCATGAAATATACAGCACTGGAAATGTTGATGCGAATTTAGCCTGAGGGTTAGCGAAAATCCTCAGTGCAGAAACGTTACCCCCTCCGAGTCAGAAGTGCAGAAATTTAAGAAAACAAGCACAATTCAGGTTATTGCGTGTATTGAAGTTAATTCCGTATGGCGTGGTTGAATTCAAAACGTCATGTGACAGCTGACCATCAACAAAATGACAACAGGTTACTGACGCATCTCTGTGTCACTGCCATGGTAAACACTAGACCGCTATGTCACCAGAGACCACACAATAGATATGATCTCAGATGTCACTTTATCATACACAGGTAATCTGTAGTGTCATTAATCTAACTCTATCAATTATGGATAATTGAATAGCAAGTTACAAGAATAGTTCAACAGTATATTAACACACAGCCCGTCAAAAGGCAAACCATAATTGCGTTATGTGCATAACACTCCTGTGTAATTACTAGCAATTCTTGCAAGCATCATATTAAAGACGACAAACATTGAAAAATATACCAAACCTACAGTGAACAGGCACTATGTCCAGACATCCTATCATTATAGCTTAACAGTAAAAACAAACAATACAACACACTAGTGTTCCAAGAACTGAAAAATAAAGCATTCACGTTTGGACACAGTAAATCATAACTGACACAGTAAATCATAACAGACAAAACCACAAGTTTGTGCTTGAAACTAAAACATCTTTCATAACTGCTATTCGCGGATGTTATGAATACACTGTGCTGGTGTGATCAGGGCATATAGGAGCAAGAGAGGGAGAACTGTGGATACAAGGACATAACGGAAATATGACAAAGTGATCCAGTTGTTGCTTGTATTATATAAAGCCCAATGAACATGGTGTCTTAAATACGCGTGCCATGACATGCTCGTGATAATAATCTCCATACTCTGCTTGGTCCGCCCAGCTATAAATAAAGTTCGTGCATAAACAAATAATAGGCGTTCCCTATTTGCACCCACAATATTACACTGGAGCATAGTTTTCTCACGGTTGTGTCCGTTTGCTATTGACGACCTTGGCCGCAGAAAAGAGGCTGTAACCTGATGGGATATATTCCACTTATAGCCAGTCCGAGCCGCTTTAGGTGCGGGAAAAGGCAATGCAGAGTCCTCGACAGCCAACGGTCAAGACACCGGCCTGTTTGCCATGGATTCATGTACATAAACGGAAGAATGCCCGATGACATCGATTCGGCGTGTTTGGGCATGTGTCGGAAATATATTATTACAAATCAGTCGGTTGTTCGAATCCCAAATTCAACCAGATTATGATCCTTGATATGTCACCATCACCCGTCACTAAACGTGACCAATTTCCAGGTCATATTATCTTCGCTTTTCTACGTGATGCTAATTGCAGTCCTTCTTGATAACCAGCGAGATAACTTGCTTCAAACGTCATACCTGGCATCCTGATATACAAATGGCTGTCTACAAGCAAAGAGCTGTTGTGACTATATCGCTTTTCATGTGCGGTATGTGTACTCCTGTTAGTATGTATGTATGTATGTATGTATGTATGTGTGTGTGTGTGTGTCTGTGTGTGTGTTTGTGTGTGTGTGTGTGTATGTATGTATGTATCACGCTTTTCTATGGATTAAATTTATTATAGTTTACGTAAACGTGTCTTCCCCTAGGTGTAGTGACACTGATACAACCATTATTACATGACAACTCAAGGTAATGTCTTTGTGTTTTACATGACCCACTTATACACACCCCAATAATTATCTGCATTTGTTCAGCTCTTTTCAAACAAATATCTTTCAAGAACGCCCACACCTATTTCATCGGTCAGTGGATGGGTGTAAATCCGGTTTGCGTTCTTTTGCATGAGAAGAACCAATATCAAGTTCAGCCGACCTGTTCGCCACAGACTGATAGGTGAACAGGGGCATAAGTCAGTGACTTACATCCGGGCATATGTAGGTTATTTAAATAGAAATTAACTAGTCATTTGATCATTATTTATGATTGTCTGATGTCATGTATTATCTTTTTCAGTGACAACGCACGTTACCAGCTTTTTAATGCCGACTTCATCATTGCATACAGAGACTGAAACGACGTTCCAGGAAATCTCTACAACGATTCTGACTACACAAAACACTTCACCAAACTCCCCCGAGCATCCGGTGTCACACTCTGTTCAAAACATGAATAATGTACAGACATCTTCCTCCAGTCTGTTACAACCAACAGACACAGATCCTGCGATGTTTCATAATACAGGGGAATCGACAGGTTCACTGCGGACCGCCGACACGGTAACCTCAAGCATCTACACAGAGACATCGAGCGAGCAGACCGATGAGTCACAATCGCATTCAGAAGATCCACAATATCACACACAAGATCCTAATGTATCTACAGGATCTACAGGTAGCCCATGTTTGCATACTGGGTATAAATCAAAATATTTATAATTATCACAAACGATTAAAGCGTTTACGTTGATTTTCTTGCCAGTTATACAGTGAAAATATAGCAGTAATCAGTTATGACATAATACGATTAAAGCAAACTATTTCATAGCAAACTTCGCGTTAAGAACATGTGATGATAAGCAGGGAGTGTTTCAGGCCGTTCTGATTAGCCTAATTAGGATTTAGCATGTTTTCAGAACCCAGATTGATTGTGCTCTTCCTGTTTGATAAACAGCTGCGAACATGTTTGGAGGCTTAATATGTAAAACACACAGTGTCACACAATCAATCTTAAGGCTAACATGCCTTACAGGATTTCGAAATCGAAGCAAAGTAATGAAACACCTTTAATATTTATTTTTTAAACTTACCAACGAAGTTTGCCTTTCCGTCACATTTTGTACAACATTTCAGATATCGAGAGCTCGAATACCAAACAACAGGGACTGACAACAGCACCACATCCGGGCCTCGACAAAACGAGTATCAAGTACATTGCTCTGGGTGCGTCCTGGGGCTTTGTTGCTATAGTGTTTGTAGTTTTGTCCATCGTGGTGCGCCGTCAACGGGCTGCCAAACGGAGAATGGTCCTGGACCACGATGACTCCGAGACTCTTGCAGCCGACTCTTCTATGACAATTGCTGAAAAATTGGTCAAAGCTACAGCTTACAGAAGTACAGACAAAAACAGTGTCATACAAAATCACGCGTTTTCGGAATAGGAGCAAAATGTGAACGACTCACGCTTTTACATGTACTTCTTTAAATAACAATTCTTTAACCTGATGTTTCAGTTCAGATATTATAAATTGTATATTGCATTTGACCCCCAAACAGAATTATAATGCAATGTTGCCTATAATCGGTGCATGATATGAAAGAAAATGACATGATAAAATACAGACCATGTCTAAATGCAATCTTTAACTATTTGCTGCTCACCATAGATATTTTGCTGGATTATTTTGAATGACATTAAGTGTCAGAAATCGAGTTATTATATTCATAAATCATATTATACTTATCTGCAAGAGATAAAAAAATAGCACAGAACAAATCTAGGGCAGAGAAGACTTGTGAAAGCATTCTAGACTTGAGTTCGATTCCTTATTGAAATCTATCTTCGTCTGGGAGACAGGTGTGGGCTATGGAGTTTTGTCAGTCAGTTTTTGCTGCAAAACGGTCAACAAATAAAGTGGACGTTGTATACAAGTAACGCCTCTAACGCTACAGACAGCAGTATGACATAGGTCTGTAAATAATCGAGTTTGGACCAGACATACCTGTGATTGTGTATCGATCCATCGTGTGTATGGATTCGTCTTTCAAGTAGAGCATCTAATGTGTAAAAGTGTAAAAGTGTTCAACCCACTCTGGCTTCAGAGACAAATGAGACATAACCTGCAATGTCAGGTCCTAAGTTCCAAGGGAGAAAACTCTCGCTGGATTATTGTGTGCTTACTATTACTCTCGAACACATTTCGATACATCAAGTGAACAAGGTCGTGCAGTAGGTCTACAGCAAGTGTTCACGTGGTATGAATAATTATTACATTTCAACATCATGGTTGAGGAAATCTAGATGAGAGGTCAGATTTTTATAAAGAAAAGTCTAATTTGTCTTGTATATAGTTAGTTCGAATTCGACATTTCTTCTTCTTCACGTGTGAGACACAACCCTTTATTTCTGTGGGGTTTTGCATTAGCGTCATCGAAACAGATCGCTAAAAACACGTAAACATGTACAAACTTTGTGCGGGACCCATCTACCGTTTGTCAAGAGGTGTGCATATTAAAACACACCTTCTGGTATAGGAAACTGCGATATGTGTTGGAAATCACAGACACCTAGTACTCTCAGTGTCATTATAATTGTCATTGATAAGTACACCGCCTATGTGGTCGAGGGCAATAACTATGGAGCCGGTCTACAGTGAAAGGACGGTGGGGCTCGAAGTTTGGCGACATCGACATTGAACTTGCGGTAAATGGCAAGCACTGTGATATTACGGAACATGCACACGCACCCGTATAGGCACACAGACGCACGCACGCACGCACGCACGGACACACACACAGAGACACGCGCGGGCGCATACGCAATACAATAATCGAAGATAAATTTTTTCCAACAAGTCCGCAATAGCTCAACGTTCTGAACCATAGAACTTCCTTACCATGTTGTTGTGCTAGTTATCTCCCTTTACATACGCATCAGCTGCTGGTTACACAACCCCAGATGTTTTCCCATAGACTTCTCTATATATACAGTAACCTTATATTTTTTTTTTAAATTTTAGTGTAGTAGAACCTACTCGCTCGAACTGTAGATTCCAGGAACTGGTTGCACGTATTGTGTGGCAGACAGTGGATTGTTACAACACGTGCACAGCTAAAGATTCATTCTATTACATACGGTGTGATTCCCCAGCATGTTTCTTTCTGAAACCACCTCTCTGCAGTCATATTCGGCAGACTGGTGGCATATGTAAAGAGCACTTTAAGACAGTACGAATGTTATTTCGGAAAACATGTACTTCTTTCGCCACGAATGCCTAAGCTTGAAAGTTCAGGTCACAGACAAACTCTAGCGTAAATATCCTTGCGCAGCAGAGAGAAAATTACCTGTCTTCTTGTACGCGAACGAAGTGAGCAAAACTTGGCAACGTACTTCCCTCGCTTGCAATTGGGTTCAAAAATGTTTCTCATGTCAACATACGACATCACCACCATCAAAGGTACACACCCATTTCCTAACTGGTTTGTACTCTCAGTTTTCCTATCCCATATTTAATAATTACTCACGTGAAATATATTTTATTAATTTTTAAACGCCACTCGTGGTATATCAGATGGTTCTTCGCCTCTAATGACCCTGCCAACATCCGGTTTGCAGTACAGTTTACCTGTGCTCAGACCAAATGAGAAGCGAATATGTGCGTGTTGTACACTTGCGGTTAAGAAAGAGAATGTGCCTTCCAAACGTCGTTTACATCGACTACAACAGCATGGTGTGGGTGCTGGAGACATGCCCTGTAATCACGAACTGTTATCCTGAAAGTCTGATCTGTTATCACATCAAATCGTATTGGAGACTGAATGCGCTGTGTTACATCAAATACATGTTATTGCTGTTTTCGTGTAAGCAATGTGATTCCATTACTATGTAAATATGACTTCCCAAGTAATCAGGTTTAACAAGGCATCGGTTCCTGACATGCACCACCTCATGCCGCCATGACAGACAAAGAGGGAGAACATCGAAACCACTCGATACCCATTCGGAGCACACTGATCCTCATGAATTCCTTGTTTCCTCCAACACCTCGTTGTATTACTAGTAGATGGTGATTCCTGAACACTTGATCATGATGTGATCGGAATGATGTGGAGACGCCTTATGTTGATCTCTTTATATGGTGTTTGTCACATTGGTACATGTCAACATCATTGTCATCTTTATGAACAGCTTTGTGTCGTTGTCCACATAAATCCGATGCGCTGACCTGCAAGTGCCAAGACTGACACGCAGTGAATATTTTACTGTGTTTAACTTCTCACTAATCTAACAACTGTCTCGGACTAAATGCCCCTGGGGTACGACTATATGGTATCGCTAAAGCTAACAAAACGTAGACCAGCTGAACAAAGCAGTTTGTTATCGTTGGCATTGTGATATATTTCAAAACAACAGCTCACGTATAAACCAAGGAGGTGAAACGTACGTGTGTGTCCTACAGGCTATCACAAGGGTTTATGTGGATATAATAGCGCAGTTATTTCATCTAACATCGACACCTGTTGAGGACCGGAACACGATACACAGGTCAGTGTAACTATACTAAAATCAACAGCAAGTATGGTATGTTTTCTGTTGATCTTATCAATCAGTTGTAGTTAGATATTCGAATACTCTAACAAATAAATGTTATCTGCAGTCTGCATAGCAATAATATGTTTAAAACATCTCATAAGGCAACTATTTTTGTTAAACGTTCATAACAATATTAATTGAGTTTACTGCCATATACATTTCACCGTATGTAATAAGACAAAGCTTATCTCCCACATTGTCCTTAATGTTTCTCTTCTATAAATGAATGAAATATTACATTTAAAACAACTAAAGGATACTGAAATTATTTATGTGTTTATATTACAACCCTCCATACAAATCCTTTCATTCATTCAAGGTTGTGATACAACTCTACAAATATAAATAATGAACCCCTACATAAATGTTCAACAGTAAACCCTGATGTCAGTAAACCCATATTACAGAATACCTTATGGGACTGCCCCGACTGGATGTCCACTGAAACACAACATGAGGGAACGGCTGTGACTTAGTAGATAGTGTCAATGGGTTGTGGTGCCTCAAGTCACGAGGTAATGCAATATACGTCTGATCAGCGCTTGCATTTGTCATCAATGTTAACAAAGTTATGCTTGAAAAATGAAGATACAATGCAACAGTAAGAGGCCCCGTTATATGTGAGTGCAGTCAGGCTGGTATGGCTCATCATAAGCTCAGGTACCCGTGCCCCTACACACGCAGCCCAGACAGCGAGTGGGACCAGAAAGTGAGACCAGGTCGAACTCAGTATGACCTTTCCGGGGAATACGTAGTTTCCCCAACATTGTAGTGTTCTTCGTTTCCAAGATTGTCCGAGAGGTTAGGGCCCGGCACATCAAGAGGTACCCAAACCAAGGGCGTTGAGGACGCCAAGGAGCCTGAAGGCAGTGTATTTATGATGCCGGCGAGACATTTCCAACAGTCACATATTTGATGTTTACATTTACTTCTGGCGTACAATCGAGAGTGATCCTTAAACCAAGATTCAAAAGAATTTTGCTCAGAAGTTTTTAAACTGAGGTTACGATATTCAGTGCCTCAGTAAATCTTTCAAGATGTTATGTGGTTGTTATGCAGAGTTACTTTCAAAACTTGATGCGTCCCTGACAAAAGATATGTCCGATGTTATACACTAGTCTGACGCACCACTCGAACATCTGGAATCATCACGATTTCATAATGGTTCATAATCACTTGCTCGGTCCATTGTATGCACCATCACTGGATTGTCTAGTCCAGACTGGACCGCCGTCATGTGGCAGTAATGTTGATGGGCAAGGAAGGAACTGTATGACTGACTTAAGCAGACATCTCTCATGAATATGGAAACTGTTTGTCAATTATTAACACTATCACAGTTTAGGAACTTTTCAAGAGCAGGGTGCACTCTCTTTCAGCATTTTATACCAGTAGATGGCATCCCGTCCTCCCGGAGCACATGGAGCTACCAGTACTACAGCCCGAGGCACTCCCAGTTTGATAACAGGCGGGGACTCGGAGTAAGATATATATTCAGTGCCATAGGTTACACAAATTATTTCGTTATATACTTTTTGACTTAACTCAGCCATTAACGGCTATTACATGTGCGTGTGTGCTCCGTCTGGCAATACAACAGCAATACAAATATGATAAAATGGCTTCCTCTGACAGGTCGTTTTCCAAGTACAAACAGGACCAACTCTAGTTTAAAAATGCCTGTGGTCACTTTAAGCATTAGCCATTATGTAAAAATACACATAACTACATATTTAAAAAATTATAATAAATGTAATCAGTTCAATTACTGGGTTGATGTAAATTTGAAGAAAATAAAATGTTACAAACACATACCCCAATCGCAACTGATGGTTTGATGTAGCATATCTTCCAATGCATCTGAAGTTTCTAAATCACCAGGAATGCGATTCATGATTTCATAGCTAAAACAATTGAATTTTGAATATGGCTAATTGTAATAATATACGCTATTCTTTCACCCACAGTGGAGAGAGGAACCTGTCAGATACAACCGAAACTTTCCCAACGGAGAAATAAATCAAAATGGACTTCAGGTAAAAATTGTTACAATATCTGTACAGCATCGAACCATCATCGAACCATCATCAACAGGTGTGTAGGAAAACCAATACATGTATACATATGTTTGGAGTTGTTTGGATACACCGTTCTTAAAAGAAAGCCCCTTGTACAGCTATGTTATGTAACATTAACCTTGATAGTATTAACAACTCAAGATCTGTCAACAGATCATATAAGGGGTAGGTGTCTCGGTTTCTCGGTGCTACTATCAGTGTTTACACACAATGTCGGTCTGCGATCGAGTCAGATTTAACCATGGGGAATGTTTGTGATCATCATCAAAACAGTGATCTATTTCGATACCGAAAGTGTCTTTGAGGAGCAAAATCTAGAGTGCTCATTTCACGAAGACCAGTTCAGTTCATATACCGAGTCAAAAAAGAAACTTCACAAAATGTTTTTTTTTTTAAAAAAATAATGAATACTTTCTACTGAGAGATGGTCTACATCAAACTGGCACCATTTCTGATCGCCCAAGGTCGGGTCGTCCACGTGTGACGTCACGAGCAGAAGACCGTCAAATAGTCCTACGTCACCTACGTGACAGATTTCTGACGGCTATGTGAACCAGGGCTGAGATGTTTAGAGGTCGGCTGTCCTCACAGACCATTCGAAATCGCTTGCGGGCTGCCAATCTCTATTCTCGACGTCCATACTGTGACTTGACATTCTGTATACCCATGTTTTGGAACGGCAGTGTAGCCTAATGGAACTGATTGTGGCACTGTCAATGTGTCGAGTACATCACACAGATCTCAGCAATGAAATAAGAACAACTTAACCATCTTACCATCTCTCGGTCTTTTATAGTGAAAGAAGAAAGAATGTGAAGTTTCTTTTTTGACTCAGTATATAAACGAGAACTTCCAATTTTGAACAAACTCTGACATTTACAATTCTTTACGTACCCCGAGAAACCTTTTGACTAGTGTCTATGGCAACGGACAAAAACGTGTCTATTCCGGATTTCTTTGCAATCCGGGCACCTGGGTCGGACCCAGACAAGTCAGTATTAGACAGATTCCACTGTATGGTGAAAATGTTATCCCGACTATGTCTTTTCTGATGGCCATGACTCGGTAGATGGAATGTTGAACAGTCTGTGACGTTTATGTTGCAAGATACGCCTCAAACGCCACCTGTCTGCCTGCTGCCAAGGCAAAAGTGTTGAGGAACTGGAAGAAGCCCTTGAGCTGTATAAGAAGTTCATCAAGATTCCCGATAAAACATATTATGCGGCAGTTCGAAAATTGGAGTTTCTTAAACTAAGGGAAGGTTAGTTCATGTAATCATCAAGACATCACCAAAACACAGTGCCATGTATGTTATCCGAGCAGGAATGAACGCCACTCGAAACAAAAAAAAGGAACAAATTCGATTCGCTGAAAATAATTCTAATGTCACCAAAACGTTAATTTTCATGGTTTAAAATTGTAATCTAAAAGCCGTGAACCTAACGTGTAAAACAAAATCACGAGCGTATTCTTTTATTTGAGAGGCACTTTATATTTCTCTCGTAAGAAAACATACCAATCCATATCGACCACATAAATAAATTACGTTGTTGTAATCATCTGATTGTCTGATAACAAGAGGAATACTAATGCTTTGATATGTGTTATATTTCGTCAGGTACCACGAATAGAATACAATTTACAGAACATGAGCACATTTAGAATCGTTAACATGGCACATGGCGTTATAGACTTGGCCACATGGTATCACAGACATGGGCACATGCTAGTACATAGTGGGACACATAGTATCATGTGACTGGGCTCCATGGAACTACGGCCTGCGACACATGATATTACAGACTAGGGCAGATGGCATTACAGAGTGGGGCACATGGTATCGTAGAAACTGGCTCATTATAGTACAGAGGGGGCACACGGTATAGTTACAGGCTTGGTGACATGGTGTTACAGACTTGGGCACGTGTTGCAGGATTGAGAGAAGCTCTACGCAGGCGTCATGCAGGCGTGTTGGACAAAGCTATTAAAGACGCGTTGTCATCTCCACATGCTGAACGTCTCCGGAACCAAGTCCACGTCGCCGAAAAGTTACGAGATCATCTGCGAGAACTCAGATTAGTGAAACATGAAGTGAGAATGGACATTGATCTGAAAACTGTTTCGGAGTTGCGCAGCTATCAGAAACCTCCCAACAGTGTTTGCAAAGTGACAGCAGCGGCTTGTATATTGCTGGGCTACTCGGACAGACTGACCAGGGTAAGACACGGAGTGGATACTGACACCGAGACATTGTTGGTAGAATAGTATAATTCTACTATGTTGTACGTTTGCGTGTTTGCGGTGTATTTTACCTTCTATTCCGTACTTTAAAACATATGTCACAGATATTAGGAATAATATTAAGGTTATATACAGACGAATTAAAGGCTGTTTGAAGTATATGAGTGAACGCCAATAAATATGTCTACAATCAGCTCAGAATATCAATGACTGGGTTCTCCAGTTGGTTTGTCAACCAGTGCACAAAGTAATGGATACGCAAGCCTGGTTTCATTTGCGCAAAACCACAAAACCATCTTACATGAATAATGATCATAGTTTTCATACGTAAGCACAGCAGTGGAGTTCATTGTAAACTGCACATTGTGTTTTGTATATCCATTTTGAATCCCACCACGGTTTAACAGGTAAAAGCTGAACCTGGTTAACCGTTAGATGTTATTGTGTTTGTTATCCTGTTCCACATATTAACAAGATTAAGACTCAGTTCATCCGGTTCATGAACATCTGCTCATGGGAGCAAAAATAGGTTGATGACACAGGCATGTAGATGTTCTGTTGTTGTGAGTATGTGGGGGATTAATGGACGTCTTTCAATGGGACAATACGTGTCAGAGACTCGTCACGGTACAAAAGTACTGTGTCCCCCATGTGTAACATGTAATCCCACTGAGTTGACAACGTCTGTGACACGTACCCTAACCCTACCACGCCTTAAGACTGATTCGTCAAAAAACATATCACAAGACCTTCACCTATTCCCCTTGTGTCTAAACAGTATACCCGCGTTACTAGCGTGAGTCTGCAGGGATTAGTCAAACGTGGGTCTCTGCTGGGACGTTGACGAGGAATGTGAACTGCATGACGTCTTTGTCCAGTGCTCCGGAACTGTACCATCCTGCCGTGATGGTGGTTGTCGTTGTCCGTGATTCTTCGATTGCTTAGATCAAAGCAAGCTAACCTGAACACGGTCGATCATCAGTATTATGTATTTACTGGGATCGTGTGTACAATTTGCTAGTCACTGACTGTGACACATCAAGTGTATTGGCCACCGCACCCTCACTTGTACCAGTGTCACGTTACCGTAACGGGTAGCCCTGGCAACTGGACATTGAGCGCTGATCAAGTTGTCCCCAACTGTGTGACACTGAAGTCGATTAGTAAGAACAACGAAACGAACTTTCCAAATCCACTCCGTCGTAATGGTCTGTGATTAGGATGTTTGAGGGAGTGCACTTGTCACCAACTGACCAATATACAAGGAGTAGTCTGGAGACAGGATAGCGTCTATGCCAACTGGAAATGTGGTACAAATTTACACTATATCCCTACCTGCAGTGTCACCTTAGTCTGATAAAAAGATGCATGTTATTGAAGAGCAGCACTAGGTGAGCAAGGAGCGTCACATCAACGGTTAAAATAAGTCTTTCGACTTCAAGATGAATCTCTCGAACCATTGTCCGCAAGGGGCATGGAACACGATGCTGTCTCGTGAAGTTTCGGGAACTCCATACTAGTTTTTCAATGATGGGGCATCCTTAATCGGGGCCTGTTTATAATTATCCAAGAATGCTGACCATCCAGGTAGGCTTGTAGTGAAGACATATTTAGCACAATATAATCAATAGCAAAACCTAGCATCATTATGCTCACGTTGTGAGACAAAACCAGTGTTGCCTTTATTGATCTTGTTGCTACAGAAAGTATTGCCAGAGTTCCACAGACAAACACACAATGTAATCTAAGTTTACCACGTTCGCCCACTCAGAAGGACATGGCAGATTTCTTCTCCCTGTCACTATTAATTTCTCATAGGCTGCAGAGTTACGGCATGTTTTATTTACTGACGATGTCAAAATTTAGAGCCTTCCTGTGACCATGAAAAGCCAGATCAATATGACAGTATTGACTGGACTAGATTGAATGAATGGCCCACGTCTTTTACTGAAAGAAGCATTGATTTTCTTATAAATGATTCTGCACGATTCTCCCTTCTTTTCGAAATGAAGATTCTCAAACTCATGTAAACTCGTTTAATATTTCTATTGAGGCTGGTTTTTTTTTTTTATTTGAATATTTGTTACATGATTGCCTTTTTGTGTTTTAATGTGTGCATTTCTTATACTGCCGACCATGTTATAGTTGCTTAGACAAAATATTATTACAAACATTTTCGATATATTAGGATTATTCATTCGTAATTTGTCTACAGATTGGAATATCTGGATTTTTGTATAAAGATTTCAAGATCAGAAACAAATTACTTGAATAGGTTACCCAGACAAACTGACTGGAATTACCCGGGGCCATTAGAATCATTGACACGGTTCTCAATAGTTTCAACTAAATTAGATATTATCATGATGTCCTTTTATTCGTCATTTATCATCGATATGTAACACACACACACACACACACACACACACACACACACACACACACACACACACACACACACACACACCTGAAGCTTGTGTGAGGACTTGATTAATATTCAGCTAGCCATGTAATGATTCAGTCCAATATAATTATGATGTTGTATAACTACTTGCACCAAACAGATTACTGGAATTGTAGTTATTTACTGTTGATATTGCCAGTATCAGTTTGCAACGTGGTGCTAGTATACCATAATGTATTATTCGGGCAACATCAAGAGTCTGCAAATTTAGCAAATGGTGATAATAGCAGGTGTTCGTAAAATGTAAGTAGTATACTGTCAGGAGATGGTGATTGCTTAAGAGGAAAGCCACGCTCACAAAACATACCTCGCCTTCATATACGTGTTGGCGATGACGTTGTTTGTAAAATGGCTTGTACGTCTCTCAGTGGCAGACGTCCGATTGTTGTTGCAGTGTTGGGCTGATGTTCAAACCGTCCTCAGCCGTACAGGTCGGGACAATCCACTTCAATTGATGCATGAGTTCGAGCCCGGGGTGGTACCACGATACATTGCGGACAAAGTGGACAGTATACTGTGTCGGTACAGGTTGGATGAAGTGAGGATCGCCAGTCACGGGGCAGCAAGTTTCTATGTGTGGGTCAGTGGATCGGTGTTTAGGGGAACGTGTTCCCTGATACTTCCTTACTCATGTTTACCCTGTGGTAGTTAGAAGAATCTCCCTAGTGACAATTAGAGGGAACATCCCAGAGAGAATTAGAGTGAACATCCCATTGAGAATTAGAGAGAACACCCGAGTGGGAATTAGAGGGAACACACCCTACAGAGAATTAGAGGGAACACACCCTACAGAGAATTAGACGGAACATCCCAGTGAGAACTAGAGGGAACACTCCAGTGAGGGAATATCTCAGTGGGAATTAGAAGAACATCCCAGAGGGAATTTGATGGAACTAGAATGTACATTCCAGTGAGAACTAGAGGGAACATCTCAGAGAGAATTAGAGAATTAGTTGGGATAAAAGTTTTTGGAATTAGTGGGGATACCCCACTGAGGAATATACTCTTTTCAAAAAAAAGTAGTGGAAAGTCAGGGTTTTTTTATTTACGATTAAAAATATTTAGGAAATTTATCAAAAAATGTTGATATGATAATATTGATTGTTTTGAAAGTGCATCTGCCATTTGCCCTTCCTTACAACGATTGATATTTGGTATGTATTCGCTTTTGAAAGATGACTAGTGTATGGCATGTAATTTGCACGTGTACGATTTTCATTTTAAAACAAACGACTACAAACAAACACTAACAAATGTGTGATGCAAGATGAGTGTCAAAATTAATGTTCTAAGTGTTTTCTCGACTTTCTTGAAAAATCGTCAAAATCAAGAATGGGACGCCATGCACGTGTATGGGGCTACTGCGTTGTGCACGTTCACATCATGCGTTGTGTTTAGGGGTGGTAATAAATGGAACTGGTGGTGCTTTAATAAAATATCTGTACTTAAAACGTTTCTCAACGTTTACACTTCCTTTCTTAATTGAAAGTTCAGGTTCCCCTACTTTTTTAAGTGTATATTAGGAATACACCAGTGAGAGTTAGTGGGAATACCACAGTAAGTTAGAGTCATTCACAAAGACTTATCTGGTTACGGAAGCACTGTCAAACAATAAAAGCCTCCACTGTTTCATTTTCATGTTATAGAATGTTCTTCCAACTTATCGAAATCAAAATATGACTGAAATGGTGCATATATGACCGACTGTAAACAATTGGTTACAAATTACTGATTTAGGTCTACGTTCATGTTAGCGCAGTCAAAAGCAACCAAATATTTTCGTATAATGTAAGGAGAGATTCGAAAGAAGATTCTTCACCTGCGTCCTAACATGTTTCTACTTCCTATTTTACAGGCTGATGAAAAGTTGGATCTGGTCTATGCCCTAAATGGCTGGAAGAGAAAGAAGCAATACTCCTAGTAAAAACACTTTGAAAACAAACATGTAGGTTCAGTGCTTTGTGTTACGCTCAAAGGTATGTACATGTACAACATACTGCAGACTGATGATGGTCATCGGGCCGGGAACAAGGAATGAAGACGTGGTTAACGCTACGGCCTGCGTCTCGCTTCGTCCGAAAACATACTTATACCTTAATAACTAAAGTGGCTTCATTGTCAATGACAATACCAAGATGAGTTGTTCAGTGCTGTAAACTTTCAAGCGTGAGTAACAAAAAGAGGAGCTAATAATTTCAGGAAGAGAATGGCAACTTAGCCTTAATGGGTTGCCAAGTTCACATCGTGCAAACAACTGGGAAGCAATTATGAGAAGTGTAGCAATCAACAATTCAATACAAGCCTGTAATGGAAGTTCGGAGTATTGCACGATGAAACAAGGTTGAACAACTGACATCTGGACATATGAGTGAGTGAGTGAGTGAGTGAGTGAGTTTGGTTTAACGCTGCTTTACACCAGGTTGGTCACAGCGTGTTAGCTTGATGCGAGTCATTCCTTGTGTTCATGATCTGAAGCTGCTGTAAGACATGCTCAAGTCTCCACTGAATCCGGTGGATTATTGTACGTCCAAACCCAAACGTGGGCACATTGCACGTTAACCGTTATAAGGGTTTTCTTAATACTAGACAGTGTACATGTACTTTACGAAGACATTAATTAGGTTGAAAGGAACAAAACAGAGCAACCAATCATTAAATATTTACCATGCATTCTATTACGTTTTTTTAGATTATGATTGTTTTTCGCTAAGCTCAAGAGTTGATTGGTTATCAATAATGGATTGAATTCCTGCAGCCATTTCTCTGTATACGCCTGTCTTCGTCTTGGTGATAGCGTTCCAATAACATACGCTCCAACTAACAATAAACACTATATTCGTCTTGTGATGGAGTCTCTGCCCTGCTTCAACGCCCATTTCAAATCATGGAACAATGCATTACACAAATGCGAAAACCTTTAATTCAGCATCTCGACTAACACGTCAGTTGCCATGAATACTAACGTGACGTTAGGGTATTTCTACAGAAAACACATCGACCACGTAGATTTCATGAAGCTTTACTATCAATATCGTGGATGTCAAGAAAGGCTTCATGTTCCATGATGAATGCTTAAAGTATTCTGAGTTCCACATAATGATGCTTTCTTGGTAGATCAAATTATCTGGTATGTAATTTCACGTTTCCGTCCATGTCATTTCTGTACATACAATATGTAGACATGTGTAATCGCGATCGAAAGGGAAATAAGTAACAGCATCGTGAATAGTTACCCTGAGAAAAGGATCTTATGAATTCATGTTTTTGATAAAACAGTGCAAAACAACGGTTTTACTGTATTCATGTACTGTATGCATGTAGAAGAGAAGCGCTTGCACACAGGTTACAATTTGTGGAGCTAATTTCTGATTCCACCTTAAATGAAATACAGCACTACTTCGTGTTTTGGTTCCTAATGTCGTCGCACTATTATTGAAGATATGATTTTATAATGTGAAATAAGATATGGATTTTAAAATGGTATTGAGCTATTACTTCATAATTGTTTTAATGTGATATGATATTGTAAAATTTTGTCGGCTTTGTTATCTGATTGAGCTAATGTGGAAGAGACGCGCAGCTACGTCTAACGTACACTCAGGTGCCAAAATAAAGTTCACAAGATGGCCGCCACACCATTTCTAACCTGTATCTTGCACAACATTTTGAATCATTTTTGTGAAAAAAATACAAACTGGCTTACCTTATATTGTCTCAGTATTTGGTAATGCATCCATTAGCTTGCATAACATGCCTCATTCTCTTTGGTAGACTGTTATACAGTGACTGTATGTAGGCTGGTGTCAGGGAGGTCCAAATGTTCAACACACAGTCAATTAAATCTTGCTTTGTTTTGATGAGATGCAAGTCTTTCTGAAGTTTGACTTTGATTGTTCTCCAAACGTTTTCTATAATATTACAGTCTGGTGATTGTGGTGGCCAACTCATGGTATTGATACCATTTCCCTGCTTCCAATTTGTTGTCTGCTTTGACACATGGACTGGGCAATTGTCCTCTTGAAAAATATAACCTCTCTCTTGTGGTACTTTTGCAATAACTGGCCAAAGATTACTGTCTAATATTTCTATATATTTTGTAGAGTTTATGTGACCATCAACTGGCACCAGTGTCGCTACACCGTCAAAACAAATGCACCCCCAAAACATCACACTAATCTGAGGGGGTTTCCTGTCATTGTAGATTCCAAGACACCTAGGTTTCCATTTTTCCTGATTAGTGCGCCAGACAAAAACCTTTCGGTCCTTACCTATAATGACTTGTGTTTCATCTGAAAAAATTACTTTCCACCAGTCTTGATTCACTTTCCAGTGCAGATGAGAACGTGCAAAAGCTCGTCTTTTAAACCTGTTTACTGCAGACACTGTTGTTTTCTTCTTTACAACCCTCCTAAAATATCCATTTTCATGTAAACGACGCTGTATTGTTCTCTTGGATAGCTGAACAGTGGCATTTTCATTAAAAATTGCTGAAATGTCACTTAAAGATTTCCTTCTGTTAATTTTCACAATCCTCATCAGTGAGCGCACATGCCTTTCTGTTGACTTTCTCTTCCTTCCTCTTCTTTTAGGATTTTCCTTATCTTCTCCTTGTCTCACTTTCCTCAAATATTTACAGATGGTGAACCTGTTTATCCCTGTTATCTGTCCTATTTTGCAGCCACTTTTTCCTTCTTTGGATAGTCTTAATATCAATTCTTTCTGATACTCTGTCAAACATTTGCCTCTGGCCCCCATCTTGTTCTGAGCAGACGACTTCCTGTGACAGTGAGAGTTATTCCCCTTTGTTTACATTTCCTGACAGGTGAACACCAAGACATGCACCCTGTGAAATTTGATCCCCCACTTTTGCCTATGAGTTAAGAAATCCTATTTTGAATCAAGAGGTATACTCCATGACGCAATACAGCAACCATTTTGTGAACTCTATTATGGCACATGAGTGTAGATACAAAAAGTTTACGTTGAAAAGACAGTACGTTCACTGGCATTACGCTTGGTCCAGCATCTGAAGATACCCCTGGCATGGAGCCATATAGTAATGTACGTTCCCGTTTCTGACAAAGTAATCCCCAATAATCCAATATAATACCAACTCTAATGTTTACACGCAAACACTGTTCTTTTTACGTCGGTTTGGGCGTCACTTGTCCGCTGTTCCTTAAACAATAAATGGAACATTCTGGAAATGTTTTGCCATTTGTTTCGCCATCACATTTGTTTGCAGACGTTCGATCCTAATGGAACATGACGCCCTTCCATGACAGTGAAGGATGGCGATGTGGCCATGCTTTAAGCTGACATTGTATACATACGTTCCCTGAAATTTACAAAGAACTAATCACTACTTAGTTATAAAAGTGTTTAATCATCCAATGTGGAAAATGTGTTTTCGTCACTTGTGATGACACTGCACTTTGTCACTTGACGGCTTTCACAGTGAAACGGGGTGAGATCATTTACGCTTAAGAAATACAATATGACAAATGAATAATTATTGTGTCATAAAGTTAACTGGGTTTGAATGTTAAAGCAAATCTCTGCAAAGTGATTCCACTGGCAATGCATAATTGAGTCGTTTCTATACAGGCCGCAATATCTGTACAGTATAGAATAGCAGTGCTTACTGATGGCAATAAAGTAGAGGGATTATAAAACAGGAGAAGAAAATGCACGCGCTGATTTATATTTTATGTGAAAAGCGAGAAGCGTGCGTTTTCCACCCCATGTAGTCTGAATACCTTCTTTCACGTTCCATTTTATGCAGGATAAGTCTGCTGCAGATCAAGAAGAGTCAAGATTGTATTTGAGTTGAAAAGCATCAAACCAACAAACAGCTGTTAACATTATATATTCAGACAGTAATTTCAGGCATTTCCGACAACTGTTTACTGTTGAAACACAGTGGTGTGTACTTGTACTGGATCCAAGCAGAGACTGGTAATGAAATGTTGCTTAACATAAAATAAGCTGACGTATAAGAACGTATGTTATAACTTTGAACCTTGCCGTGAGTAACATCATGGCTTACTTCTTATGGTCGATAGGGTAGCCTTGTAGATAACGCATTCGTTTGTCACGCCGAAGCTCCAGGTTCGATTCCACACAGTGTGTGAAGCCTAATTCTGGTGTCCTCCGGAGTGATATTGCTTGAATGTCGCTAAAACCGCCTTGAGACGAAAACCACTCATTCATTCACTTACTCACCCTACGTGTCACCTTGATATGAAGCTTAAACGTTTGATACATTTATAGACGTTTGGTGTATGTATGTATGTATGTATGTATGTATGTGTGTGTGTGTGTGTGTGTGTATGTATGTATGTATGTATGTATGTATGTATGTATGTATGTATGTATGTATGTATGTATGTATGTATGTATGTATGTATGTATGTATGTATGTATGTATGTATGTATGTATGTATGTATGTTACGAACGTATATATTCATTTAGTTTAGCAGTGGTGCTTTTTGTAGGGCGTTGACATTTTCCAACTGGTAGGTTTGGCTTATGTCTTGTTGCTGTTGTTGTTGATTGTGTTGTTGCTGTTGTTGTTGATTTTGTTGTTGCTGTTGTTATTGATTTTGTTCTTGCCGTTGTCGAGAATACAGCTAGCTATTTCAAGGATCGGTTACGTATCATCTGGGATGTACGCCGTCATATGGTAACAGTTATGACTGTGTACGTTTCACGAAACCCATTTAACACAAGAGCAGCCGGAGTCTATATCCAAACAATCCAAATATCGCCCCACATTATATATCCCTATCTATGGGGGTTTTAGCACCAGACAGCATTGGTCGGCATACGTGTCCTGCACAATGCTCTACCCTGCCTGACAGTGAGATGTATGCGAACGCATGTAAGTGGATGAATTGACAAGGTGCAAACCACAATGTGTCTTTGTAACCCTGGACTTTGATGACATACACCTTTAAGTTAATGCTCAGCCAGAGTGATTGTGAGGACCCTTTGCCTTTGGTAAACACTCTCCGTTAAAGGAAACGCGCTCACCGCCCGATAACTAACGTTGCTTATCGTCGACGTTGCGAGGGACGCGACAGTATCCAAGGGCGCTCCACAGGAAGAATGTGATCATATTGACCGAATCGGAATGAATAATGAAAAGTTTTAACTCAGAGAGGGTTCCGCTCTATGAAAACAACTATCGAGGCAGTTAGTGCACAGGCGTCTTTCCTACCGTTGTTTTTTGAGAGTGTGGATATTGCTCTTTTACATTTTACGACTGGATTCAATTTGTATTTTGCAGGTAAGTAGTCCTCGTAGTTTAATACATGCATTCTACCTTGCTCTCAGATACATTTTCTGAATTGTATGTCGCAGGTAAGTGTTCTTGCAGGTATTGTTACTTTCAATAGCTTGAAATTGTTTAAAATTGATTGTTCAGGTAAATGGGTTTTTTTACAGTGAATACATGTATCTGGATTGATTGGCAGGTAAGTGTTCTTGGGATTTAAAATCTAGGTTGTATTTTGCAGTTAAGTGTTATGAAAATTAAAAAAAACGCATTGCATTTCGCAGTTGAGTGTTATGGAAATAAACAATCTGGACTGTATTATTCAGGCATGTGTTCTGGAAAGTTCACGTGGATTGTATTTCGTAATTAAGTGTTCTGCAGATTAAAATCCGGATTGTAATTCGCAGGTAAATGTTCTGAAAATTTAAGTTGGATTGTATTTCGCAGGTAAGTGTTATGGAAATTTAAAATCTGGACTGTGTTCCGCAAGTACATCTAGGTGTTCTTTACATTTCACTATCAAGACTTTCGGAAAGTTTGGATTTACAACTGTATTGTATTTCGTTGGCAAATATTCTATTACTATTTCTGTGTTGTTTTGTAATACCGAGTGTCCGGTTTCTGACTTCTAATGCAGTGAAAGGATTAGTTTGACTGTTTCACACTGCCCTTGGGGCAAATGAGAAAATTTGCCATAATCATGAAATTTAACTGCATGAATTTATTTTTCAAGCAACCTTTCGAAATGCAAATGTGACAACACACGCCCTTTTCCGATTTTTCAGAAGGCTTTGCGAACACAATCTTGTCCACTCAGCCCCACCATGAAATGTATGTGCATATGAGTAGAGGCTTGCAACTGTTTGCTTTTGCCATAAAAGTAAAATGTCATAAAAATTCTTTTACATGACTTCACCTTTCACCAGCTGTTAAAAATATGAAATAAGATACTTTTAGCAGTGTGTAACAGTTATGATTCGGTGCTCCCAAATAAGATTCTGCTTCATAACTGGGTTATATAATGTCTATACTGGTTGACCTACAACCTTTAATACACAGGAGCGGAAAGGTCAGTTGGTCGGAGTGTTATGTGGCCAGGACGGACCTCCTCTGGGTAACAGGGAAGCTGACACGAATTAATCAAATCAGTAGTAAGAGCGGCGTGGACGTTCAGGTTGACTTCATTAGTGATTAGCAGACCTGCGTGTTCTAAATGTGAAAGTGGGTAGCGGATAGTGGATAGTGGGTAACAGATAGCGGATAGTGGGTAGCAGATAGTGGGTAATGGGTAGGGGATAGTGGGTAGTGGGTAGTTTGATGCCCGGTCGCAGATCTATTTCCATAGATACATGCTTATGGCCTTATATACGTAATACGTGTGCACCTGAACTTATACACCAAATCACCTCACCACAACCATATCGGAGAATATAGGAGTGACAATAGCTTTATGCTGGAGATACTAGGAGCAGGACCAACGTAGTACAGATGACGTGATAACTTGATTGGCAAGCGAGATGACATAAAATGTTAGCAATAGAAATCCTCTTCGGATGTCAAATTTAATAGTTTAATATTTGGCAGGCATTAGGCTTCAGTATTAACCAAAGCAAAGAGTAAGACGGAAAGACGCATTAAGTTACATAGTTTGGCCCTCGTCCTTGAGAAAAGGCCAGAATATGAGTCAATATTCTCATAGAATTACATGCATTTTTTCGTACAAACGAGTGCGGACCGGATACGACAGCGAACCTTCATGGCACGCACACTGCTGATTCCACGTCTTAAGTTTAAACACTGTCTTGAAATAGTCATCTGTAACAAGTCGAAATGAATACATTTATCAGCCTAAATGTAAGCACATATCAAAACATACGTTTATATCACGCAGTAAGTCTGGTGTGAGGGAGGGTTACTCTCCCGAGGACTGTAGGAATGGTTGTGTCACATACGACCATTTTATCCAGTGCCCCCTTCCTCAACGCGATCGTAGCGCTAAGTTGGTCGTAACTCCCATACTTCAACATAGACTTACGGCCCTCCTGGCTGTACGATCCCACTGAGGAACGGAGCCCTGTACTTCAATTGTAATGTAACGCTCTACTGACACAGGAATCAATATTGATCACAGTGCATTCTACCTGTTTGACAAAAGAAGCTGCCCCCTATACAAATAGCAATACAAAGCGTGTTCATATTGACCTTCGGCTTTCTTCCGTACACTTATTGAATCTAACAAGACCGTTATCAATAGGGAGCTTACTCAATCACATACTACTGTAATGCATACATATCACAGCAGAGAGCGGTTAATTGCCCTACAGATACGTATATTTGAGATCATGAATAGACGTCTAGTTGCACGTAATATAATTAATAAAATATAATAAACCGGTTATGACGCTTTGAAGAGAATATATTGTATTTTTGTAGTGATATCTTTGAAATATGTATCTTTCAGCGTCATAGCAACGGGCCTATAGACAGCTGCAAAAGATTCTTTATGTCATCGTAACAATAACCTGTCGCACTGTGACATGACTTTGACAATAGAAACATGAAACTGAATAGTGATAAATTAAATGAAATATTTCTTCATCTGTTTCCAGTAGAATGTATCATCTGTTACTCGTTCTCTGTTTTGAGACGTTGACATGCCAGGCATGTCGTTAAACTCAAAATGTTTTGTTATTTTTCATTTTGCTTTAACAAACAGTTATGACCTAAATCTGTGCTCGTGAGAGTATAAGTTTCTTCCCATGAACATAAGGTTATTGCTAAGGTCGCGATGACCTGGAGACTTCACCCGGTACGTGTTGCCATTCCCTTCGTACGTCCCCGACAGACAATCAGCAGCCTGCATTATACATGTAAGTTACTGATAGTGAAGTTCCCCATGCCCAGAAGTGTGACAACAAAGCGTGACTTCACCTCTCTAAGTAATTGAGTACTTAATTATGCAGCTGACCACATAATCAAATCAAGCGTAGTTACCACACCTTGCACTTAGATACACAACCATAGCTCATCTGTCCCGGAGGCCACAGGAGGTCTAGCCTACTCCGTATCCCTGGATACTGTCAGACCAGAATTGACTGGTTCGATTCCAGATATGTTTACGTTGTGTCACCATCATACACGCCCTTGTGATGTTTACCGTGAATAGCATCTCTATTACTTTAACCGATCTCTTGGTGTCACCACTATCGGATAGCGACATTTGAAAAACCCTTCTGATATGTTCAGAATCGCAGTCCTGTACGACGGTATTATATCTTCGTATGACCATTGGACATATCGTTTTGTTTATATTTCCTACACACCAGTCTCGCGTGTTCTGATGTACTTTACGTAAAGGTAAATGATGGGGTTTGAATAAAGTTGCTACAAGATCCAAGGTGTGTAACCCATACATGAGATGTGTAAGCCTGGTTTCATAGTTATAAACCACTGCTGCACATTACTCATGAAGTTTGAAATAATCGCGACAACTCCATTAGATACGAAGGATGTTTATCATACTTCCACAGCAGTAATCGATACAAAATATGAATTAATATCATAATAAACTGTGTTTATCTGTTCATAAAACAACAATCGTGAAAGTGTTTGGTATTAACGCCCCTCATTGATCAGATAAGAGCGTGCGTGTTGACGATAGCATCGCTGAAACACCTCGCCCTGAGGAATTGTCAGCCGCCATCACTTTAGACCTCCGAAAAAACAAACACACGTGTCTTCTTGACAAAATTTACATCAGGAGTTTATTTCTTTCAGTATACGAACAAAGGTTTGTATGTGGTCTCCCAATCCGTATGACATCAGACTTCGGAACATACAGAAACACGCTGGAGGTTTCGTACACAATGTCACCTGCATGAAAAACTGTTAGGAATACCATTCCTTCTTGGCTGGGGCCACAAAGTTGATTGTCTATTTTACGAGTGGTATTCAGCAATCTGTGCTTGTCGTAAGAGATGACTAATTAACGGGATCGAGTGGTCAGACTCGCCTACTTGGTTGACACATGTCATCGTACGGGAAAAGTGCGTACATCGGTGTTCGTGCTTTTGACCACTGGTTTGTCTGGTCCAGACTCGATTATTCACAGACCGGTGCCGCATGGCAGGGATGCTGCTTAATTAAACCACAACCAAACCATCATGGATAGTTGTATATCAAATAATTTATCAGTTTAACGTCGCTTTGTACGACATCGGGTCATATTGCATAGTGTCAGCAAATTATTTCAAGTGTCAGGCTGGTACCATTTTGGTGGAACCCACGAAGAGCTCAAAACGTAGAAGCAGGATTGGGGCGAACGTGGATTCGAACCCACAGCTATAGGTTTCCAACATGTGAAACGGGAACATGCAAAAGCGGACTACGTCGTCATAGTCGACTATGCCGTTGTGTCCCAGATTGATTTAGAAAGAAGTATCTTCATTCATAAATCAGTAGGTTTAATTAAATCTCAGGATAAATGGTTTCCCTCACTGTATCTATTCACGGAAGTTGTATTTCGAAACCCGTTCGGGTCTTGGCACCTAAAATCTTGTAACTTCTGGAATACTAGATGGCGTTGACGTTTTCATATATATATTCCACAAATAAAATCCACAAGGCGACCATCAAATAAAATGTTATAGTATGTTGCAAGTACGACCATACCGTCCCCAAATCGGCATTCTGGCGAGTTGAAATATGTGTGATAAACGGCGGTATACCCTTGTGACAATACGGTGAATTACCGAGGAACATTGAAGCATACGCTAACACTCCATCGAAGTGTAAGCGTGTATGAGTATAATATACGCACGCCTTAAATCAGAAGTGCTCACCCCTTAAACTTTATCTCTACACCTGACCTACTGATCATACAATCAGAATCAATGTCAATATGAGACCATCACCCCTGACAACCTAACTCTGTGGTCCGGGGATATCGCTTACGTCGTTGTTGTCACGGAGTGACGAGGAATAGACGACTTTATGGTGACGTTCTCGATATAGGCCTCTCCCCAAATGGGTGATTTATGAATCTCATTGTTGACATATTGAGCTACGGTCCTCATTCACAAGTTGTTGACTCTGAAATTGGTACTTCAATTGGTATTCTAGACCGAGGGTGAACACCTTCCTCTTACGGTCTATAACGATGAATATATAATCTTTAAAGGGATGGATATGACACATGATTAACTGCCTTATCGTGACCAAGGTCACTTTCGCATTTCGCAAATGGCAAGTAGTGATTCACAGAAGTCACCATAAAGATATCTTAATAAAGACTGAAAAGACTAAAGTGGTAATGGCGTGCTCAGTGATCAACCCATTCGATGTAGCCACCTAACTGTCTTTTGTCTGGAATTTCCAAGTGCATACAAGTCATCCAAGTGGTGGAAATTATGGATTGATTGATTGATTTATTTATTTATTTATTTATTTATTTATTTATTTATTTATTTATTTATTTATTTATTTATTTATTTATTTAGATTGGTGTTGTTTGGTTGGTTGGGTTTTTCTGCATAGCAACTGTCAGTTTACGGGTGTCTAAACTGCCACACAGTGTATATTCAAAAGCCATACCCGAGGCACGTTATACAACATTACATCGTTCGTGAAGCAGTGAGTTTACGCTGGGTCACAATACAGCGGTTTTCTGCCCATTAGCGGAATCAAACCAAAGTTATCTATGTCCATCGCCAACCACTAAAATAACCTAACACATGCGATGTCACCATGAGAAATGATGTTGAGATTTAATAATTTTCTAATGTTTTCTCCTTGGCTTCCACGTTGTATGCAGAGCACCGTTCAGGATAGTACAATGATATTATACAAAATCGTCATTGATATCTCGTTTGGCGCTCCTATGAATATTAATCTAGACTTTTATTACGTGTTCCCGATTGAAGATAATCGTTCAACTTTTCATGGTTGAATTGATCTATAGCTTTATTCATACTGAAATACCCGTTAGTAGTATTTTGTAAACATCTCGAATGAATGGCCAGAGGCTGATGTCAGTGCGAGGCAATATCTCCATGAGTTAACACACTGTTGGTAGCTACAGCTGCACTATAAAAGAGTAATTATCTCTGTGTTTATCTAACCATTAAAACTATACAATAAAACCACGACATGAAACATGAAGACGTGGGATAGGGTCCTCCGTTTAGCCGTTTAATCTATTATACTGTTGAAAATTCCTGTGAAATGTAATAGATCATAGATTAATAGATTAGAGAAACCGCATCATATCACAGTCACAGAAAAAACACAATAAGAGGGGATTAAAACGATAGTTTCAATTTTCCAGAGCATGCACATGTAGATTTTCTGGTACGTTTGATGAAGGTTGGATTATAGAAGGTTAAAACGTTTTGTGTTTACCACAAGAAGGAACAAAGAAAAACAAGATTTAGAGGTGTCAACTTCTTTATTGTGAATAACACGATGTTTCGGGATTTATGCTTGCTCCCCCAAATGCAAGCATACACTCCGTCATAGATTTTAAAGAAGGACCTTGCTATATTTCGAAATCCAACGCATCACAAAAATAATGTCTGATGCAATTCCCTATGAAGAGTCTTGGTGTTGCTCAAGATCTGTTTACCTTTCATATCTACGTTTAAAGCAAATTCACACAGGTAAAAGCGATCGAGCCCCTGTACAGGAAATGACAACTGAGTACAGGCGAAATGGTATGCAAGCTAACTATTTTCTGTTTTCTAGAAGTCTTAACAAACATTTCGAATTTTGAAAAAAACATAAACGTGATTTGACGACAAAATAATCATATTAATGATTTCAGTCTCCACAATGACGAGAACCATTTGATGAGTTTGATTGGAAAACATAATATTATCCGAACACTCATTAGTATCGATTAGAGAAAATAATCCACAGAATATTTTGAAAATTTTAGATTGCCCTCAATGCAGCTGGAACTTTCTTTTACGCTTTTTTGGAAGTTGAGTTATCAAGAATAGCTCTTGCGAAACCATTATGAAGAGGTAGGAATATGGATATCGGGTTAAAGCCACCAAGCGACGTAAACAATCTCTTTGCACTATGTACTGATAAAAGCGTATAACCGCAGGTGCAGTTGCGAATAGCCAGCTTCTAAGTATCCAAAGTATTTGGTCTTTTGCAATGTGCAGTGTGACTTAATAGTGGATGTTTGTCTGTATTGGTGCTACTCTATTCCCTCTATAATTATGCAGTATAGAGGACTGACCGTACAACAGGACATTTTGCAAATGTGTTGCAGTTGTCATAAAGTATGACAAAAGTGCCTATTCCTTTTTCGAAGTGTCGATGAGTCGAATTCAGTGAAAGACACGAACAACAAGTTTCAAAGTTCTTGTCATTACCAACCCTATGGAGTCAATATCCTGAATTAAATATGATATAAACTGGCATCACCAGTCATCTTTCCGACCTTTCTAAACTTTATATTGGGTATTCCCAACGAAAATACTTTTGTTAAAACTCGGAAATATTTGAATAGCTACGAAAAGTTTATTCTGTTTGGAAGATTGGCCCTAAGATAGTTACCGCCCTCCACGTTTGGAGGGTTGGACAGATTAGCTTGGACATTTTGCTTGTCCAGCGATGATTAGATGCATTTTTGTTCTGACAACAACAATAGCCAGTCATATGCCGTGTAATGTTCACCGAGCCAGTATGTCAGTGAACGGGTGAAAGGAATGGCACAGTCTTGACTCGCAAAGTTACAAACAAGCATAGTATCGATTATTGATAAATGATTATATACTACAAACGAGCAGCTCGTCAACCACCTGTGCTATTATGTCCGAAGAAATAATAGTGCTTTCAATAGGTAAATCAATAGTCACCTGAAGCACCGCCATATGCCGTTCCTGGAATTTACTCTGTTATTAATGAATGATTATGTTGCAGTGCCTTTGATAGAAACCGGACAGCCAGTACCTTTGTCTTGTGTCTGTGACAGAAGTACTGGTAATGTCATATCAATATCGCAGTCGACATGCGGATGTCCGTTTGGTGCTGATCATAGAGCATATGGGGAAAATGATTTTCAGATTTGAAAAATTATGATCAATCTGAGAAGGGTCTATTTCAGAAGAACATGACAGGTGTCATGGCAGCCGTTGATTGTAATATACATAACGATTAATTGTTTGCGTCAGAGACAATTGTATCAATCTGATATTCGCCATTAAGTACCATGTTTACCCCTGGCACACCATGCCGACAGCCGATGTCATGTGTGAGAGAATTACATAAATATAATCTAGTAATGTATGGAGGAAATAATTAGACACCAAACGAGAGTACAGTGCCAATAATCAATAATTACAACGCTGAAATCCGGTAAAATCATTTCAGTTTCTCATTTCTGGCTCTTCCATGAGAGAACAATGCGTGACAACACCATATAAATATTGACACGAGTTGTGTACAAACTGGTGTTCTTTGTTCACATATCAATTATGGTTTAGCACTGTGACCGTCTTAGATACCGACATTATTCAGCCCTACAAGAGCACCACCCATCACAGAGCAGTGTCACCACCGTGAACAACCAATAAAAACACTATGACGCAGGTGTTATTTGCCATCAACCCTAGCAACCAGTTGTTTTCAAGGGGAGTGAAGAATTGTATTGTGTGTGAGTGTGTCATGAGTATTAAATGTGTAGGAAATGTTACATAGAAACCATCACAACTACACGAAACAAGAACCAAAACAAATATTGTCAGCATGAATCGATGCTGGTCGTTAGATATTTTGAGTGGAGCGTTGGTACATATCGCCATGTAATGTTATTTGTCTGTCAGAGTGCTGTATTCCGTTCGATGTTGATTTGCACCTCGCCGTATACTTTATTACATTTTTAGTGCTTTGTAACTACACAGTTGCTAGGATGAAATGTAACAGTTTCTTTTTACAATATCCAGTGATGTATTATTTGTCTATATATTCTTATAGTCTCCTGTCGTTGTGTGGAATAGTCATTAGGGAGTCCTCCCTCGGCACAGAACACACACTACATATGACAATGAATGCTATGCTTAATGCAGAGTCTTCATTGCCCACACAAGTGTCAGCCAAGTCTTGCTGCAGTTAGTTTTAGAGTTTTCGAGCATGTATCGCCATAAGGGGTGCATTTGAAAGAAGGTGCATTTTTACATTGTGGTTGATACAGAATCATCTTCACGTCCTACGTTGGTACCTGTACCATTCCTATGGAAGCTGATGCCATCGTTCCATAAGGAACAGATTAGATGCAGTGCAGAATTAAGCTCTGGAAATGCGAACCTTTTAAACAATAGACTGCTGCTATCTTTTGTGATATTTCTGTTGCTTCGGATAGGTGCCATCTCTGTCATGTTTACTGATGAATATGGCAGCCATGTATTTGCATTAATGTATTTGCACAATGTATTGACATTTTGTTCTAAATTTCCTTATGGCCTGTATGGCCTGATCACTCGATGATTTGTATTGTTATATTTCCCCAGACGGCCCTCTCACTCCGAACTGCACTGGCGTCTGTTCCAGGAACAGGAACTTTTCACTCTGTAACTCCACTTTACCTCCTTCTTTGATGCTAGGCATAAGCTGCCCCCGGACCGTCCACCGCCAATGTAGTGAGTAGATTCTGCTACTGTCATGGGTTGTGGATCTTCTAAGGATGGAACAGCGGATAGTCCAAAGAAGGCAGCTAGTCCAAGGAAGAGTAACGCCAAAGCTGAACAGGTAAGACCAGTACATCGCCATCACCTTAATTAATAGAACCACCACCCTGAAATGAAGATCACCTAGACTAAAGCTGCACCGGTAGACCTGCAGTTGCTTATCTCTTGACAATTCAAAGGACTCCAAAGGACACCAGATATTTGTTTCATATATTGGGATACTTTCTCATTACCTACATATTACCAATAACTCTTCATTTTCGTTTCTGAAATGACAAAGTGAACGTAGCATGCGTTCAGTCGGAAAGGATCAAAACCTTTTGAAAACATCATGTTTATTTGAACATTCACGTTTGCCTAAAAGACAAGAAACCATGCAGCTCTGGTCGCATCTGCCGTCACCAGTCCTTTCCATCAACATGCTGCAAATATGCCTACTGATTTTGTCGACTCTTGGGACCACGTCTTAGGTTGAGGTCGACGTTAGTAACAGCAAGACAGACTCCCCAGAGCGGCAGCGAGCGACGCCGTCACCGACAAATGTCTCTCCTCGGAAGGAGCAACAGTCTCCAGACTATGACGCATCATACGCTGGTACACAGAGTCCTCATCCCGAGTCTCCCAAACACGAGGATGTGGTGAGTCAGGCATGACTCGCCTGAGTCATAGCTTGCTTCCTCGTGACGCCGCCTCACTCACCGTTTCGTTACTAACAGTGCATATTTCTTGTAGATACATGTATGATCAAATGCAATGTGTATTGAAGGTGTCGAAGTTCCGTTCTTACCCTAAATAGCATGTATAATATTCTATATCAGCGAGATATACAGTACAACAAAAGCACACCTGATATGTACTTGCATTCGACCATGACACCTTTGATTTCTGTTTTACATGTTTGTGATTTTACATGTTTTTGTTTTTTATCGGCGTCATATGTTGTTGCAATTCACAATTTATGCGTCCGTTTGTGCATTTGTATTTGCTTTACTCACATTATTTTTATTTCAGTGTGAATCGCATTGTTTATCAATTTAGAAATAATAGTGTTTGACAGCAAGATTAGTTAGATATTTCTGGAAATCGCATTCATGCTTGTTAATAGATCTCAACTTACAGTTTAGAGTTACTGAATTAGATCATAGAATTGTGCAATAGAAAATAGGTTTAGTTCTTGGGTGTTTCAAATTTTTGCAGGATACCTCCAGCATGCATCAGGAGTGTACATATAATGTCATAAACATGTAGCTGGGTGTAGAGTTAGTTGCTGATCTATATGTATATCTATATTTAAACACATGGTCTCATGTATAACATGTCATTGTCATCACGAACAACATAGTAACGATGCTATGCAGACAGGATTGATTCCAAGTTATCCTTATTATAATCTGTTTCTACAAATTTACTCAATGTACACTTTTATAAAACAATATATCCTATCAAGCTTTATGTACACGCATGTACCATCAACGTGTGCATTTGTATGTGACTAGTATATTGGGTTGACCTCACGTCTTACCACCAACAGAAGGGCAAGGCCGGGAAGTCGAAGTACGAGGACAAGGATGAAACGTCTTTTCAGGAGGCCAATGACAAGGGTTACAAGGTAAGAATTTACCTGGAAATTTTACCTGAGAGATGACCAGTCTCAAAGTTCTGTTTTTTTGTAAATAATTTGTTCTTTTGTGCTATAATGATATCCACAGACCTGAGTGTCTGTGGCGCACACGTGGTCAACACTAGTCATCCATTTCCATTCCAATGCTTCCAAAGTATGGACACACCACGTTCACTGTGCTGGCTGTGATCAATTCGTGTCACCCAGTGGTTCGAAAATTTCCACTTTGTAAAATTATGTTTCATATCTATAGCACGGTGATGTAATCTGCAGGTATTGAAGATTCTGAGCATACAACATGTTCAATGTACACAAGGTGTTGTGGCAGTGCTAACTACAGCATGTCAGATACATGCTTTCTTTCCGCCTATGGTACTTTGACAATACAACCATGTGATGACAAGGAACGTCGAGCAGTTAATGGACTTTAAATGCAGGGATACCACAATGTCTGTATACTGAGAGCTGTTGTGTCGGATCATGTTACATGTTTTGACCTGCAAGCGCCTGTAAACGTTAACTGAAAGATGCGTGTTAGTATATGTTTGTGTACACATGAGTTGTCATGTATTTGAGATGATCGAGTCATCTCGTGGTGGTTCATTTGCTAAAGATAGCCGACGATTGGCAATCATACTGATAGCAATCAACTGCCCACGGTGATGTATGTATCTTGCTACTTAAGGTGATGCATTTAAAGTGTCAGTCAAAGTTGATATTGTTAGAATGGATGTTTTAGTGACGTATCCATCATAAAAGCTTTAATATAGTGATACCTCATTGAGTAGTTATAATGTTAGTTCAGTCCGATGTAATTATTTTGCTGATAATGATGTATTTATCACAGCAGCATCTAACGGTTCATCTTGCCAGGTTATACTGAATCATTAATCAACATACTTCATGCTGATGTGTGAAGTCTTCCTGTCAGCGTACGGATGTGCATTCATCATGATAGTTTATTGCGATGCATTTTTAATGCTAGCGTATGGTGAGGGAGCTTATAGCGATATACTCCTCATGCTAGCTGCTGGACCTGTACTTGTCATTACAGCGTATGATGGTAAGTTCTTGTATTCACATACCCATGCTGTATACAGTATGCTTTGTTTGGGTAGAGGAGAGTCCGTGAGAGACTGAAGACATCCACAGGAGGGTCTGACATCCAGGATCTGGAGAAGATGATAGCTTTATTTGAGAGATCCAGGCTTGAGGACTGTGGTGATCTGACTCGTGCCAAGGAGAGGCTCAGATATCTCAAACTGAAGAGAGGTCGGTCACATTATTGTGTACATTGCATGCGTATTAAACAGAATCAGCAACTCTCCCAATAAATCTGCCATCAAACTTTGGACCTTTCGTAAGATCGAGAACTGATATGGATAGTTCAGTGATTACCTGGAAAGTACATCTTATTTACGATTGACAGCAGATAGCTCTCCACATGAGACCATACTGGATGCTTCCGATGTTCAGACATAAACAACTTCCGTGGGCATGACTTATGACACTCTTTTGCAGTGACGACATTTTCTTAAGAAAATCATTTATAGCTCCGACAACACCTCATACCTAAACGCATTCAAAACGGGTGGTCAAAGATGGATAATTATGAAAATGAAAACAGTAGCAACTAAAAACAAAACTCATCGAGACGTGTGATCGTTCCAGTGACGCCATGTTTTGATGTGTGAGTTTCAGGACGCGACCGACAAATCACGGAACTGAGCCGAGAAATCTCCGAAGATGGTAGATGTTGTTTCAAGTAATACCGACATTGTTTCCGATAGGGGCGTTATGTTTATGTTATTACCGCTAAACTACCGATATCACTGCAACTGTTTCGCGAGTGGGCTGCGTTTGTTTATATTTGAGATGCAATTCCTTAAAATTTGCCGTAATTCTTTCCATTACTTAGAGGGGAGTACGGGGTGCGGTTCTAGGATCTTGTCGTCCTGAAACGTATCGAGCATATTGCTTGATTAACCTTACCTGATCGATGTCGTTAACGTAAAGAACCCATGTTTGATGGAAGCTCATTTTCAAGCCAGGAAAATCAAGACATCCGATAGTAATTCGGTGTACTAGATATGTAAAGTGTGTCGAGTGTCCCAAAACAGCCGACATTTCATCTCGTGAGACATATGAATCGCAGTTTCACAGAATCCATGTAACCAATGTTGTCAAGTTTGCAATTTTCGACAGTCTATCTTTAGCCGATCAGTTAGTTTCCATGTATTGTTAAAGAGTCCTAAAGCGTTTTGCAGCAGCACTGATGACAATAAAGCGACCAACAGCTCTTTATATCATGAATTTAATAACTTGAGCAATCAACACTCGTGAACGTAAATACGCCGAGAGAACATTCGGAAACACTGACAGACTCAACTATTATTGAACAAACAGTTTCATCAAAGTTACCCACTGCGAGACGAATTCCTAGACACTCAAGTTGTTGTTTTTTTCTTTAATTCCAGATTTACGCGACTCAATGCGCCGGCGCCACGTTGGCGTATTGAACCGGACAATAGCTGACGTACAGGCGTCTCCGTACGCCTACCAGCTCCGGACTCAGTTGGAGAAAGCCGAGAAACTTCGCGACCATCTGAAGGAGCTGAACACCTACAACCATGATATCCTCCAGATGGAACAGACAACAATATCGGAGTTAAGGAGCTATCAGCGACCTCCCAGCTGTGTCCATGACGTCATGGCGGCTACATACATGCTGTTAGGCCACAGTGAGGATCGACTGACGGTAAGGTGTTATTTTACTCGCCATCTCAAGGTGACGTTTGTTTGTTAAAAGGAATCAACTGCGTGCTTGAACGTAGGAGTATAACGTCCACTTGAAAATGTCTTTTCTTATGTACTCGAGCGTATGTGTTCACATTAGGATATTCTTTAGGACTAGGTACGGATGCTGTACCACATACCGAAACATGAGTTTCCTTAACTATTCAGACAATGACCTGATCGGAATTTTCTAGTGTGAAAGTGAAAATATACACCACAAACAACTCTAGTTACACAACATTCCAATACATTGTTTCATAAAATAAATGGTATTTACAACTTTACAACTTTAACAACACCGTATTTCTATGTTATATGGCGAGGTGTAGGAAGCATACCTTAACTAAGAAATCGCAGACTTCCCCTGTTTGATGAGGTCGTAAAATGATTAACAATGCACCTCACTCACTGGTTAGTTTTTTTGTGTGCTTTTTCCACAATTTACAGGTGTCCGTTAATCAGAGCTCGCTATACGACCGAGCACGCTGTACGACGTGTTTGCAAGTATAAGGGGGAGCGTAGTGTTGCAGTATACAAGGGCCTAGACGTATTAAATCATACTGATTAATATCTATGCATCCAGCTAAATGAATTAGTCCAGAGATTCTGGACTGGTTATCACACTAACTTGCCTAATAGAACGGAACCCAGTAAACAGGAAACGATACTGTTCTGTAATCAATGTTTTAACTTGTCATGTTCAAACGTCTGTTTGTGAAGTTCGATCGATTCGATTGTTTACAAACGGAAATGAGAGTCGAAATGGAGTGATAAAGATATAACAAAGTTCACTGAAAATGCTTAAACATCATATGCTACGACTTACAGCAAAGTAATGAGATTATTTACCGTTCATCAAACAGCGAATGAAGACGTCCCATGACGACCATTGTCGCGCGACCGGTTATTGTCCTTCTTGTGTTGTTATCCAATTCCTAAACTACTGCCATCGTTAAAATCGACGACATTTATGAACTAGGAATTTCCTTTTCTAATCCCATCGTCTATAGTACATTTAACTGATACTGGGTTTGGTAACATTGGTAAGCTCGTTTCAGGAATGGGCTGACATCCAGTGCCAAATGGGCAAGCTGGGTAGAGAGGGTCTGGTGAGACAGGTGGAGACATTTGACACCAACGACGTTGACGACCAGACAGCCAGCAGAGTCCAGGAAATCCTCGGGTACCACGATCTAGACCAAGTGCGGGCAGCAAGTAATGGTGCGGCCAGTTTCCATGTCTGGGTGAGTTCACATGCAGCAGACCTATATGGAGGGGAGTCAATACTGTCAATGTTGTCTCTGGACGCATGGTTTGCACTGGGACATTCATCTTTTGTTGTGTATAACATTATAGGAGAGGGAAGGTACAGCAGGCCTTGAGGTCGCTTTCAGGATTATTGAACTTACCTCATTATGAAATCAGTTAGTTTAAGCCCTAAAGCCATACTGGCGAGATGGTGCTGTCACGAGTAAATGTTGTCGATCGACAGTCAGAATAGTTACAGGAATTGCGTCGAACCGTAAACAAACGAATCTTGGAACGATCTTACCACGAAATCTGAAATGATTCAACTAACTGTTACGGCCACGTACCCATCGGAGAGCCACCTGTATGTAGGTATGGCAGGTGTATGGGACTAACGACACTCTCTGGATTTACGATTGTCCTAAAGTTACGATTTACGACGGTCGTGGTCTGGTTTCCAATCACAGATCATATAGATTTTTATCACGGTCAATGTCAGTGCCACCTGAGCATAAACGACTTTGTATCGGGGGCTGTTGCTGTTGCCGTTGCCGTTGTTGTTGCTGGTACTGGTACTGGTACTGGTACTGGTACTGGTACTGGTACTGGTTCTGGTACTGGTACTGGTACTGCTGGTCGGCGTGGTCGACACGATGTGTCAGAATGGAGTCTCTGTGTTAACATATTCATCTCCATGGCACTGTCAGTAGCTGTGACCATGAAGCCGGTACAAATCACGACTAGCACAAGACCCCATTCACAGATATGCATGCCGTAGAAGGAACCAATATTCAAAGGTGACCTTTAAGCCCGCTCATTTCATGATCTCATACAGACCTCCTCTTCCTCTTGCAGTCTAGCCAAATGGTGGAGAAGATAAACAAAGACAAGCAGAGAGAGGAGGACACGAGAAGGCAGGAGGAAGAGAAACAGTCTGTAGCCAGCAGTAAAGGAAGAAAGAAGAAAGGATAGTGAATTAAGACATGTTTAGTGCACAGCTTCCATATTCGCCAAAGACTTTTCTTTCCAGTCAGACTACCTGGGTCGGACTTTCTACCTGTGTTTCTGAATCAAAAGCATAGAAAGGTTCATCACTGATATAGAGGGAATAATGGCCCAACACAAACAACAGTGCAATAACCAGTTGTTTGGAACATGCAAGCAATTCTGTGTTTCTGCATCTTTTGATATAAGCAATTGTTTGTCATTAGTGATGGGCACGAGAAATGGTTGATATCATTTGCGTAGTTTTACAAACATTGGTTAAATATATAATTATGCAAATGCATTAGTGAAGATGGCATTCCAGCTTCGTTTACAATATTGGTCAAATTGGACCTTCAAATGTGAATGGACTAGCGGCATCGGATTGGTTTCCGGAAAAGGATAGGATTTTATACTTTAAGTACTGCAAGCATTAGTCAATGCACATGACTCTTATTAATGACATTGCACGAAGATATATTTGTGAAGATGCAAAGCATTTTTATGACCGTGCAACATGGATTACCTCCCCTATACCAATGAACCACATTTGAAGCGTACATAAAATAACTGTTGGAGTTTGAATTGAGTTTACTGTTCTCAACAAACTGACATACGTGAACGATCGATTATAAGCTTACCATTCAGTTTAGGAACTGAAACGTCATAGTTTGGAAATATTTTGAGCTTTATACCACTATTCCCTCAACTTTAGATATTGAAGCGTTTCTATTTTGTATATTTATTGTACAGTGTGTTTCATATTTCAGTACATCTGTGATATTGTATATTACTCAAACTACCATATAACTACCGACTCTTTCACGCTACCTTAGTTGGACTGGCATAATATATTACAGATAGTAGTGTGAAAGAATCGGGCGTTTCTTACCGTCCTTTGAGTTGTGTATATCGGTCTTTCAATGGCACATGGATATGAAGCAAGTGTACCGAGTTGGCTGTAGATATTCACAAGACACAGGGCAAGAAATAGGACCCTGTTACACAGGTATAATCTGCTGTCGTATCTCTGTGTATGAAGCAGCATGAGATGGATATTTATTTTTTCTGCTGTTGTAGAAATTGTTGAATAAAGGTTGTCTATATTTATGTCGATCTGTGTCAATTTAACGTTTTTATTGAAGAAGTGACTGGGGTTATTTTCCGCAACACTTTTATCACAATACTGATGTTACAAAAATGTACGATACTGTTATGATGATCTTTAGTTATGATGGTCTTGTCATTGTGATTTTCTTTCTTCCACGGTGTTAGCATTAAATACAAGTTTAGGGTTGAGAGAACCTTCTGCTTGTCCCCGTGAGGCACGGATGATAGTGAAACCCAATACACATACAAAACAATGAATGGAATAGATGGCCTAGGGTATTCTCGTGTTACATTTCCGAAACATATTCTTAGAATCAAGATTGCCATTGCCATCCAGATCATAAACAAATAGTAGTAGTAGTGGTAGTAGATATCAGTGAGTATGGTTTAGCAATATTCCAACAATTTTACACAGAAATGAGCTTCACACATTGCACCCATGAGGAGAATCGAACCTGGATCTTCAGCGTGACGAGGGGACGCTTTAACTATTGGGCTACCCCATCGCCCTGTAGTGGTAGTAGCAGCTGGAGGTCGGTAGGTCTGGTAGTAGTAGTAGTAGGAAGAAGAAGTAGAAGAAGATGGTAGTGGTAGTGGTAGTGGTAGTAGTAGTAGTAGTAGTAGTGGTGGTGGTGGCGGCAGCAGCAGCAGTAGTAGTAGTAGTAGTAGTAGGAAGAAGAAGAAGAAGTAGAAGAAGATGGTAGTGGTAGTGGTAGTGGTAGTAGTAGTAGTAGTAGTAGTAGTAGTGGTGGTGGTGGCGGCAGCAGCAGTAGTAGTAGTAGTGGTAGTAGGAAGAAGAAGAAGTAGAAGAAGATGGTAGTGGTAGTGGTAGTGGTAGTAGTAGTAGTAGTAGTGGTGGTGGTGGTGGCGGCAGCAGCAGTAGTAGTAGTAGTGGTAGTAGGAAGAAGAAGAAGAAGTAGAAGAAGATGGTAGTGGTAGTGGTAGTGGTAGTAGTAGTAGTAGTGGTGGTGGTGGTGGCGGCAGCAGCAGCAGTAGTAGTAGTGGTAGTAGGAAGAAGAAGAAGAAGTAGAAGAAGATGGTAGTGGTAGTGGTAGTGGTAGTAGTAGTAGTAGTAGTAGTAGTAGTGGTGGTGGTGGCGGCAGCAGCAGTAGTAGTAGTAGTGGTAGTAGGAAGAAGAAGAAGTAGAAGAAGATGGTAGTGGTAGTGGTAGTGGTAGTAGTAGTAGTAGTAGTGGTGGTGGTGGTGGCGGCAGCAGCAGTAGTAGTAGTAGTGGTAGTAGGAAGAAGAAGAAGAAGTAGAAGAAGATGGTAGTGGTAGTGGTAGTGGTAGTAGTAGTAGTAGTGGTGGTGGTGGTGGCGGCAGCAGCAGCAGTAGTAGTAGTGGTAGTAGGAAGAAGAAGAAGAAGTAGAAGAAGATGGTAGTGGTAGTGGTAGTGGTAGTGGTAGTAGTAGTAGTAGTGGTGGTGGCGGCGGCAGCAGTAGTAGTAGTAGTGGTAGTAGGAAGAAGAAGAAGAAGTAGAAGAAGATGGTAGTGGTAGTGGTAGTGGTAGTAGTAGTAGTAGTAGTAGTAGTAGTGGTGGTGGTGGTGGCGGCAGCAGCAGCAGTAGTAGTAGTAGTAGTAGGAAGAAGAAGAAGAAGTAGAAGAAGATGGTAGTGGTAGTGGTAGTGGTAGTAGTAGTAGTAATAGTAGTGGTGGTGGTGGCGGCAGCAGCAGCAGCAGTAGTAGTAGTAGTAGTAGTAGTAGTAGTAGTAGTAGTAGTAGTAGTAGTAGTAGTAGTAGTAGTAGTAGTAGTAGTAGTAGTAGTAGGAGGAGGAGGAGGAGGAGGAGGAGGAGGAGGAGGAGGAGGAAGAAGAAGAAGTACCCGGGATCACATTTGTCTATAGTACTCTCGGCAGCTAACCTTACTTTGCTTACATTTCGTTGGCTTCTAACTTGAAACATAGCTATTATCATTACGAGCGATAGGCGAAATTATAGTCTTTAAGATATCTACTACCAAAGTGCTGAAATGTGACAGATATGTTTCTACCCCATAGGTCACTCCACACGGATGCGTGTAACCCCGCAGTTGGTAATCCGTGTTGATCCTTGACCATATTTACAATTGTGTGGCATATGTCACCCACAGTCCAATGTTGTCACAAGTGTATTAAATGTTTTGTTCTTTTAACACCCATGTTGGGGTCACTACAAACATAAACTGGTCACTATCTATCGCGTGCACCCCAGGTCTGCCAGAAGTGATGAGTCACGTCACAAGAACACCGAAGGTTGTTCTGCTATTGTGTTTCTGTTCGCCTGTCTCTAATCTGATGGCAGACTTAGACGGGGTTGTGTTCGGGCTTCAGGAGCCGCCATCATGCCTCATTTGTCACCACAGGTGAACTGTTATCAGGAGACAATATCCTCTTTCCTGAGATACGGTGGGTAGTCGGGGGCGTTTATAGAAAGGTTAATTGCAGGTTCTTTATCATTGCTCATGCTTTCAATCACTGGATTTCGTGATCCAAGCTACGCGATTTCAGGCGTGGGTGCACGTCTGCGTGTGTTCGTGCGTGCCTGTGTCTGACAGTCCGCTACAGTACCATAACATGCCTAGCAACAGACAGGGTGGTAACTACAAGACTCAGTATCGCATTTTGACGTATTTTATTGTGATGTTTGGAGATCGTGACACGGTCCTGCCCCTCTGTGGAAAGGCGGCCTGTCCACTAAACCAAATGACAAGTTAAGTTTGCAAATTAGGATTCATTTCACACTATTATTGTATTATTTGATGGAAGCTCATAGTGTGTTGGATTTACATGGGTCTTCATGACTTCTAGTGCTCAGTATAGCTAAGACTTGGTCCTCAAAATCACGCTGTCTCTCAAGGCCAAGAATCGGTAGTAAGAATGAATAGCATCACCCCATCAACGAGCTCCACCGATCTATCAGATTTATAAGCACGCTATGAACACCTCAAAACACCGGACTGTGTTGCTAAAATTCACGTCTTGATTTAAAGATGGGATTAGAGATAAATATAGCGTCAAGTTTAAAACATTCTGAATCAGTATTAATGATATCATTTGTGATAGATTATCTCTTACAGTTCTACACACTTTGTAATCGAAACGGATAATTACACATAATGAAAAGATTTCTTCCATCGAGCATAATATAGGTTCTCCTCCCTGTATATCGCGACAAATATCGTGTGGAGATTTCTTAGCGTGGGCCATTTCTTATTTGTGAGATTGAAGATAACCTATGTGTAACTGTATAATGATATTCCATGTATTAAACGGTGTTATTCAACCCTTTATGAGATAACTGTGACGCTAAATCGTTTCGCTAGAGAATATTAGGAATGTTATTTCACATTAGGCGATTCTCTTAGCGTGTAGTGAAATGGCTTTTGACAACGTGTGAGAGATGCTATCAGCGGGTATCCAAGCACGTGGCTACCAACCCGAACAGAGAAGAACGCCTGACCTGTAACAAAGAAGCACATGGGGGACAACCCATGATCTCCAAACGGAAAAACACACGTGTTTGACTTTCACTGTTTGGTACCTAAACACGGTTTTATTGAATAACGACTTTGGCATGACGACTGCACCGGTAAGACGTTTTGTTATTTTCCATTCCTCTCTGAATAGTTTTATTTTGATGACGTATATTTTCAAGGTTTCCAAGACCTACACAAATGGTAAGTCAAGTGTGGAATATTAACATCAGAAATGCAAGCCAATAGTTTTTCCGGTACTTTTCAACATATTACTATGAATAAGTATCCATATTTATCCATGTATAGGATAAATCCTATATTTTGTTATTTAAAACGTAGTCTTCAGTGTTACTGGATTTACACGTTGTTTAAGCATTAAAGGACAGTCATATCGTGATTCGCAGCAATGTATTGTATGTATCAGACAGATTATATGCGGGCTGTTAAACCAATATGACCAAAACCAATTACATAATCACATCAATCATTCATGTTATGCTTGTTTTAAACCAAGTATTAGATTTCGGCACAAGGCATATATGTTCTACTTGTATATACAATCTATCTCTGAAGTAAAACCTATATTAGAAGTGCTTATAATTTAATGTTTATTCTCGGTAAAGGCAAACGCACATTTAACCTATTTTAATTGACTTCTTGAACAATGGGAAAATATTAATATAAAATGTCATGTCAGAATAATATTATTTACATGTTGGTATGTATACAGTTGGGTTCAAATGTCATTGAACATGTGCAGATGGAAGGTCGCCATAGTTACAGCCTCGGGACAAAGGTCATATCGTGAGGGAAAGAGACGTATGATTTATCTCTGTTATACACATGTGCAGTCTGTGCAGTAATTATGCTATTGTCTGGCTGTATCTGACTATCACTGTTGAGTGTGTCTAGATTGCACGATAGTACCCCAGTGTGCTACCTGTAAACGGAGATACGTACACAGAGGCAGCGAATGCCTATACGCTTCATGTCAGTAACGTAAATAGCAATACTAAAATGTAGACATTTTATCAATAGTGTTTAAACCCAATGCTGACAATGTTAGTTTTTTTCACTAAACAGGGCCTTTTTCATACACTAATTCATCTACAACCAGCAGAGGATGACGTAGTTTCGTACGAACAGATTCCCTTCGAGATTGATCATTATGTAGGTATGTAGATATGTTATATCCCATTAGGATGCGCTATGGGACGGTTACGATTGATGACTGGTTTTAAAGCGGGCCATTGTACCCGATGACGTGGATCGTTGCACGTTATATCAATCACTGGATTGCCTGGTCCAGACTCGACAGACTAAATTTATAGTCCAAAGTAGTTGGTATACTTCTGGTATCCTTATGCAGCCACACATAGTGGCCATAAAGACTTTGGGATATATCGAATAGCATTGGCTCCAGTCTGGTGAAGACAGCATAAAGTCGAAAAATAATTCCTCCACATTGATAAAGTAGGCAGGTATCCGCTACTGCGAATGTCGTTTGTAGTTACTGTGCTCTGTACACCCAATTTACATATCCCGTCATGGATAGGACAGTGTTTACAGTGAGATCACGGATCTCAAACATTATGAAACGATGTTTAGTTGTAACCGTAGCCCTGAACATTATCCACTTAGAGCAATCGGATCGTATGTAATTGTACTCGATAAAATCACCGCTGAGTGAAAAAATTCCTTTTGACGAAGTCATTAAGGTGTTCATATAAAATAAGATTTTCACTCAGTGCGTGCTACATGTTGAACGGCAGTATTGACGGACTACCGACACCACTCCGTGGATACTTTCGCAGAGATGTTTGGCTGTCCTAAAAACGAAATATATCACTGTTTGATCACACACAGTTCGATCACAAATGATGGAACAGTTGGAAGACAAATATTGGAACATTTTGAGCACAAATGTCGGTGTAATTTGAGCACTAATTTTGGAACAGTTGAACTTTGCTCCGCGTAATGTGTCAGGATAATGCAGATTCTATGAGCCGTAGAGATTTAAAATGGATTCTTTCTGATTTATTTTGGCGTTGTACGCAGACGTCTGGATTTGTTGTTCCCAGTTTATTTGCTACTACCCATCTTTTTGTACAACCGAACCTAGATGTATCGTTACTCTCATATTGTTGTTCATGATTGTCGAAGGTATTAGATACAAACTATATGTACAATCGTACTGCAGGGACTGATGTTATAAAGTGTTATTTGTATAACGTATGTTTGTCTTGATGCTACATCTTGTGTTTTTCTTATGACTAGTAACAATGCTTTGTTTTGCGTTTAAGTATGTATTTGTGTATTTGTGTTTATAACATCAGATCAAATAGGAGACCTCCGGAACCACGTCAGTGTTCACCTCAGAGACAGGATGGGATGCAGTGTTTCTGTTCAGCCACAGGATGAGGCGAAGGATCTCGAACCAGAAATTGAGGCAGTCTGTAGATTATATTTGTTTCAAATAAGCGACACTAGTTGGCCACACACCTTACATTCGTGGTTATGTAAGAGGTTGTTAACTGATTCCACATATCATTGCAGATCAGTGTCATCTGACTCTGATCTATCCAATTTGGGATTCTGGTGATTTGGGATCATGGGCAAGCATGGGTTCCCTCAAAAGAGACACGGCTTTCACATTCGCAAATGTGGTTGACTGTGTCATTTTGCCCATCTATCTCTGTTCATGTTTCTACTCAATAGTGCACCACTCCCATACCAATCACAAGCGAAATGAAACTGCGTAACAACACATTTACCTATACATTTATGTATTTACAGATAATGGCGTCAGGAAGCGAAATGTTACAAATGAAATGAATCATTATGTTTTGTAATTGTGTCATTGTTTGTGTAGCTGGAGGTTCCATGGATTGTACCAAACTATCCTCCGCCTAATCCCCCCAAAACAAGATCCTCGGAGGTGTTTGCCGTAGAAGACTTTGTTGATATAGATGAACGTGCAAGACATGTAAGTATGGCGCCTGCGTAAGTACATGTGACGGGCGACGACTTGAGCCACTAGGTAACCAAATGTACCTGCTGAAGGGGCAATAAGTAGCACTGTTGTAAATATTAAAGAAGTTGCAAATCCATACCACTGGTTGTCACGTTAGGCTAAATATAAAAGTGAAAAATTTCTCCGGCATTGGCACGTTATTTGTGCGCGGAACACGTTTTTATTGTCATTTTAAAAAAATAATTTTAACTTGGCAGCGTCCCGACCATCCATTTGTCCACAATAAGAATGAGTCTCTGTAAGAACGAGTGTGACTGAATCTGCAACGTATTAACATGTGCTAATCTTCCCAAGCTGTATTTCCGAGAGAATAAAATAACAGTGCGTTTCCCCCGGTCACGTTTTTATGTCAAAAATTAAAAACAAAGTCCTACCACCCCGTCACTTTTGAAACAAAACCTTACTTTCCAACTTCTTAATGCCAATAAATCATCTGCGGCGGCTTGTTGCCGTGTATGACTTGAGTGACTATAAGTTTGATATGTAAGCAAGACGAGCGACGGTTTCAGCAACGAGGTTCCCCAAACCGGCCAGATGCAATTTATGACTTGAATGACGATGTCTCATGCCCCAATCACCTCAGTCTTTACTCAAGCAGGCTGTCGTGATAAAAATGCCATTGTGTTGGCTGCGTAACAATTCTCACCTCTAGTTCCATCACACGTAGCCAATGATGACTTCGTCATGTGCACGTTACAGATTTGCTGAATCAGTCATAACTGAGTTTATGTTTTCAGTGTCCCGCAGCCAAAGCAGAGTCGTATGACTCACTGCTCACCTACCTCACCCGGGGCTTGACAACTGATATGGAGAAACTACGTTCCATCTTCACATGGCTTGGATCTCAAAATATTGCAGAAGGATCTTTCAAATCACAGGATGTGAATACTCCGGCTGGCTACATGAAACTTATGAAGGAGAAGAGGGGAAGCTATTCCGCCTTCTTAGCTCTCCTACTCAGGTTTATGCTTTTGGAAATAGTTTCAATATTTGATCATATTTAATATAACGTGATCACAATCCTTATTTCTACGACACTGGGGGAATGAATCCAATGAAGCTTTCCATATACTAAGCGTACATGCAGGAAAATATTTATAATATATTTTGCTATTTCAGAACTTACAATCTTCCATTTCAGGAAAGTCAAAATACCTTGTGTGATAGTGTATGGTATATCAAAGAGCTTCGACTACGACGTCGGCGACCGCGACATCTACCATCTGAGGAACTGTTGGAACACTGTATATGTGGACGGACACTGGCGACTCATTCATCCACTTTGGTCCTTCAGGAAAGTGACTGGGTTCAACAAGGGACGATGGCAAACCATCCGGAAGGATAAGGACAAGGGAGTGAACATAGACGAGCGGAAAGAATTAGAAGGAACAGATGTCTTTTCCCAGGATGAGTTCTTCTTCCTTGTTGAACCCAGCGTCTTCATACACATGTGTCGACCAGCTGCTGACATGGCTGCATGGCAGTTGCTGAAGCAGCCATGGACTTTTGAGGACTTTATACATGCGCCTGTGCTCAGACAAAGGTTCTTCCAGTACAAAATAGCCTTGACCAGCCAGCCCTCGTGCATTCTCCATGCCGACGAGAATGGAATAGTGCAGATAGCTTTCGAAGATTTAGAAGAACCCGAGATGACGTTTGCTTATCAGCTTTTCTTTGATGATCGTGCATCATTTAATAAACTGCCGGCTGACATCAGACTCGAGAGGTATGCTTATGTGAGTAGAAAACAATCAAGCGTCATTGTCAAAGCCCGGCTGCCAGTCGGCGGTATATACAAACTTAGAATCTACGGTGGTGTCGGTGACATGTACCATCTTTGTGATTTTCGCCTGGAATCGGAAACGCCAAATCACCCCTCGAAACCCTTTCCGTTTTCAAAGCGCCTTGTGTACGGGTTTACAAAAAGCACACGAGATCGTGGATTAGATTACCCATCGGAGTTCGGAGGCGTTATCAGACTGCAAGCAGGACAAGGCAAAATCTTCACATTTGCCTATATGGAAGAGCTTGACATTCAGGCTCTTTTTGAGCACTATAAGCTCACGAGAGATGACCTGAAGAAATGTATTGCTGTAAAGAGGAAAGAAGGGTACTTCAACATCTATGTGAACGTTCCTGCCAGTGAGGAGATAGAGGAATATTCCCTGCAGATCTACACGAGGCCCAAGGGGACAAATGGACAGTATGTGAATGCAGTCAACTACCTTCTCATAATGGCCAGAAGGCCTGAAGAACCTAAGATGAAAGTCAGAAAAGTTGAAGTAAGTATAATGAGGTCTACGAGAATCATGCTATGCCAATCTTCTCAAGTACCTATGTCTCATATGAATATACTTTTTGATGTTTCATTACAGAAATATTATGAGATGGAAGCCCGAAGAAATCTCAAAACGGCCATAGAGAGGTCCAACATTGGGGAGTTGGACAATGCAATTCAGAGGGTCCAGCGTCTGAGGATGGAAAGCGAAGATGATTTGATTGAGGCCAAACGGAAGCGGGAGCTACTGATTCTTGAGAGAGGTGCGTTTGCGTGAAATGTGATACACGTTCTGTCAGACAGAATATTTCATCAGTTATCTGAGACCAAACCTTTAGAGGACTTTTGCCCTTTGAAGACTCCGATTAGATTTGAACGTAAAAAGACGAATTAGAATAGGCGCGAAGATTTGACAGGGGAATGTCTTCATATCACTGTAAATTATGTATATACACATGGTGTCAGTCGCTGGATTGTCTGGTACAAGCTCACCCCGTCTGTGCTGACTGAGACGTGATAATGATAAAACTATAAATACAAACACATTTTCCTTCAGATCTGAGACTTGCGATTGCTCGACGACGGCCTGACTTCCTTGACCGTGTTCTGGACCGTGCAGCACGGTTGGAAGGTGACCACCACCTGGACTACCTGGTGAAGGAGGCGTGTGAGATCAGGGAGCAACTCCGACGACTGACCACGTTCTTGCACGACGTCCTGGAAATCCACCAGCCAACCATCTCAGAAATGCACAACTACAAGAGACCAAAGGAAGTAATCCATAACATCATGGTGGCCACATACCTTCTGCTTGGTGAAGACGAGGAAGACTTGCTGGTAAGGCATCACCTTATCTGTAGCGACTTACCGTGTTAATAATTGTTTCTGTACAAGCAGACTGTGCAGATAGATGCTCGTGATATCAGTCAACTGAGCAGTCTGGGCCATTCTTGAATACTTACTGACCCCATACCGTTAGAATAGTCCTGTGTGCAACGGTAAACATAAACACATGTGCATCCAATACTGAATGTATTTTGTTTAAGCTCTATAGTCGACTGTTTTCATGTTCTAGAGATGGGACTATATACAACACCTCATGAGGAAGGTTGGACGAAACAGTCTCATCAGTCGTCTCCGTAAGTTCGATGTGGTCAGTGTCCAGCTTGACATCGTCGACAAAGTGCAGTCTATCATAGACATGTATAACGAGGACACAGTGAGGCAGGCCAGCTCAGGAGCGGGAACCTTCTACGTGTGGGTGAGTGTCTTTTTAGATATATTATATTGTCGGGAACCTCAAAATCTAAAATCGCTTTTTTGTTAACTCAATCTCATTTATCTAATATTCGCTGAATTCATTCAGTTTTGTTGAACGTTTCACAGTAACCTTTTTGACAGAGAGCGGTTCCCAACTGCGCAGATCGATGTTCATGGTGTTGATCAATGGATTGTTTGGTCAGGACACGATTATTTACAGACAGCTGGCATATAGGTGGAATATTGCTGAGTGAACTCACTTACTCACTGAATGATGAGATATTGTCTGTGTCTTTTCAGTGCCAAAATATCGTGGTTGAGTTGACTGTATCCCTCCACAACGAGATACAGAAGTACCGAGCCAGACGTGGATGACATGTGTTGAGGTTTCAACAGTGTGAATACTTTAATGGACAAAGCAGCATCCAAGTGACGTGTAACCACTTGTAATACTACCATATGCTCTGTGTCTGGCACCGTATTGGGGCCATGTCTGGTACTTATTCACATCCTCGGAGAATACAGTTTCCTGTTCATACGAATAAATGCTTTTGATACACATGTCCGAGATATGCACCCCAAGAATATTTTCTATATTCCACCGTGCTGAACAGAAACTTTCTCTTATACATAAAAATACTTTACCATTGGTGTTAATTCATATACTGTGTGGCTTTATAAATGCATGGTTGATTATGTAAGTGTGTGCTACATCCCGACATTGTGATATTTACTATTGTAAGCCTAAAGTTCAAACCTGCATAAGTAGATCCGATTCTACATTTGCAGGTTAAATTGAATATCAAGTATATTAACTGAACCTACCTCTGTGCGGCCCGGCTAACTTAACCTAACCTTTGACAAAATGCTACTGGTGTGCGCCTGTGTCATGTATGTAATTGTGGATTTATAGACAATAGGGTTTGCCATGTGTGAACGACGCAGGGATAAGAGATGAGCACATAAACTTGAGTGTTATACACATGAGACATTGGTTGAGAAGAAAAAGTGGTACATAAATGATGTTGTTCAGAGTCCGTGAGCGTATGTCGTGTTCTGTCTCTGAGTAAAAGTGTTGTGAAGCATTCTTCCACAGAAATTATTACTTACGGCTGTAAATTTAGTGTAGGTCTGTCGATCGGACATATACATGCACGTATTTTTTTTTTTTTTTTTTTTTTTTTTTTTTTTTTTGGGGGGGGGGGGTTGTTTTTGTTTTTGTTTTTTGGTCTTTTTGTTTTTTGTTGTTTTTTCGTTTTGTTTTTTCGTGTGTGTGTGTGTGTGTGTGTGTGTGTGTGTGTGTGTGTGTGTGCGCTCGCGCGCGCGCTTTTATCGTTATTTGGCCTACATTATACTCACAACTGCAGCTCGGGATCTAAAAAAAACATGTAATGTTTAGTTCAGCGACGATGCCAGAAATAGATTGAACCCTTACAGGCTTATTGATGTCTTAGATTAAGAGAATCACTTGATCAGCCTAACTGTACTCATGACAGGTAGTCACAGATAAAGATAGCTTTTGTTCCTCAAATGTGTACCTTAAATCTCGATATACAGAGCCACTCAGGAGACTAAGTGATCGTGTTTATAACTGCTTGTAGCATGAGTGGTTTCTGGTCCTTGTACTGGAACTATGACTTTATTTATTGTAGCCTCTAACCGATGTTATCTTCATTTGTCCCTGACTCAATTATATAGCATGTTTATTCTGTGTTATTTCCAATTGTATGAACATTTGGTGATTTGTCTTAAATAAATACATTCGATACAAGATGCGTTTGATCTTCGGTTGCATGTTGCATTCCATGGGAGTCGAGGTGAGCATTGGTTTTAATTTGTACTGATCGCATAATTCGATTGAACGGATCGTATGATCATGTTGGGTGTCCTTGTTGAGTGCGTGTCTTGATCAAGGTCACACCATATAAATCCTTACTATAGCTTTAACGTTTTAGGTCGTTTAAGGGTAGACTTTCAGAGGACATTGTGAAATTCAACACCCCTTTGACAAGATGGTTTACTCGAATCTCCTAATATTTAACAATATCATAGAAGGTTGTATTTGTGTCCCTTTCCTACCTTATAGCTTCAGAGGACTCTTCGCTCCTGTGTATGATATAAAACATCACCGAAAAACTTAGCATGCCTCTATCATTGAACGTTTTATTTGCCGTAGAAGTCAACATTGTGGATTGCTTAAAATCTGATAACGACCTGCTGTTTCCTGAAAGGATATGGATGAAGACTGATTTAGAATTTCTGGAGTAAATATTTGCACATAATGCTCTCCATGCTATGCCTTGGTGTTTCCAGTGTTCCATATTGAGAATTCGCAACACAAACATATGTTGCCACTGTGGCATTTAGTGCCAATTTAGTCTTATCTTCTCGGTATATAACCTTTGCCTCAGAGCCGGATGTTTGCCTCTATAACAATGTTGAGAAGCTCGGATATAGTTACATCCACACATCAAACATCCCTGCAGAGTACCCCGTGCAATCTGTGTAACTTGCTAAGCCAGTAATGTATAGTTTTTTTTAATTACTACTACATGCTTATCCGGTGATTGTGGGTATAAAACTCACCCTTTCAAACTTTTAAATTGACAAGTTTTAATGGGCAAGTTTGGCAAAGAAGTTTAACGTACATCGATGATCGTTCGAATGTCGCTCAAAAACCCTCGAATACAGTCAATGCTCTTCCACAGGTTTACCCACATGAATTTGAAATGAGTGAGACATGCGAGACCGTTTCATGTACAGATCTATACTTACAGATTCAATGACTTCAATTTTCAAAAAGTCAACTTCCATTTTATGTCGAACAATATTCCAACATCTCTAGCCTACATGTCACAACTACTGACGTGAAATCCAAGATCCAACCGTGCAAGATTTCACAGAGCGCCATACCACGCGTGCTTAGAGGTTGTTCGAGCAAGGTTACGACGTTCAAGGCCTCGGTAAAGCTATCAAAAACTAGACATTACAACAGTGAGAACATTGATGTCCGATGTGCAATCTCCTATGTTGAACTATGCTATGTGTTCCCTAATTACTTCATTTGAACAGTTGCCTAGACGTCGCATGTGTTTGTGACGGGTACCACCGCTTTGGCAGGAATTCGAGAACACCTGGTATCATCACTATTTCATAAACACATACTGTGTTATGGTATCACAGTGTAACAATCATTGTACCGTCTGGATCAGACTCCATTGTACTACATCATTGTATGTATTACTACTACTCATGATGGACTCACAATTGCACAATCGACTCTTTTCTTATGAATGTGGAAATGTTTTTATTAGAACTTAGTTGAGAATGGGACATGTTTGACAGTTTCTGTTTGACAGGCACACAAAAACACAGGATTGCTATTAAGGTACACACTCGCATAAGGAATGGAGACATCCATAATGGCTGTATATCGATCTGCTTCCTTTCGAAAATGGAAGGGTCCTTGGGATAGTGAAGTGGTTAAGTGGTCAAGCCGAAGACCCTGGTTTTATTCCGAACATGGTCATAACGTGAGCCCCTGCTTTGAACACGCCCCGAAATCACTTTGAGTAGACACTCAGTGCACAATGGATACAAATTAATGGCAAACCTTTAACTTATATTTAGTCACATAGTACAGAAAATCATGAGTGTCCTGTAGATAACAAAAAAATCGGAAAGCGTCAATTTTTAACATTTGTTTTTGCTTCACAACCCAGTCAAAAAAAACCAAAATACCCATGGAAACAAAAACGGGAAAACATGGAAGTGCAAGTGTTGCCGTATTTATTTCCAGAATGTCACCACAGTGCAATACATACCATGTGAAGAAACCTGGAAAAGAATAAAGCAGACACGTGTATTTTAATGTGTTCCCTTATTCGTTTCCATGAATACATATCAAAGAAAAAACATTTATGAATGTATTGTTAAACATGTAGACGTACAGGTGTACAACACTATAAACATCATCCAATTCTGTATGCATGATTACTGTAGTTTATCTGGCATGAAAAGGTATAGCAGATCAACCATTCTCCTTGCATACACGTTACTACCCAACAGAAACACAAGCGATGAGCTGTAACCATAGAACTAACACAAACTGAAAACAAACACGTGAATGTTATCAGATCAACCACAGCACGAAAGCAGATAGCCCAACAAGCAATAACAACGGGGTAAATGTAATTGGACAATGGTTCCCTTCAACCAAATCCACACTGGCCGTCAACAAACTGAACCTAAAATTGAGTTATTTTTGCGTTCATTGTTGCAGTTGATAAAGGAAAGCGACAATAATTATTCCACTAAATGGTAGCTAACATGGATAAATACATACAGTAGATATCTATATGTAATGAATACACGCATGTATCAGACTGGTAATTCGCTGGTCACGACGCTACAGACACACAGTCACCGATACCTGTAGGCCACACAGCATTGTAAGTTTGCTTTATCTTCATTGAATTGACGTGTTGGTCTTTTTAAAGCTGTAAATGTAATTTTAGTATACCACAATCTACTGTGAGATTTTAAATTACAATTTGTTATGTTGTAAACGGCACACAAGCTGTGCCATGGATTGTGTCAAATCGTATTTCTATCAGTACAGGGTGACATGTACAGTTGTCATGTTCTTCTTTTATCTCCAACAGACAAATGGTATCATTTGGCCTTATTCCAATCTCACTGTTCGTTTACCTGTAGTTCAGAGTTTTTCGGGCAGGACCTATCTTTTTAACTATGATAGATGATATGTAGCGGACGAAACAAGATACATTTATGACGTATGTATCTCATGGAAAACACAGAACTTTTCAAGTTTGTCATATGGAAACATGGAATATATTGCTCTAATCTTAGTTCTTTTGAAAAAGACCCTTGATGTTCCCGGTTGGAATTGGTCTTCAAGCCATGTTTGTCGTAAGAGGCGACTAACGGGATCGGATGGACATGCTCGCTGACTTATGTTGTAGGTCATAGCTTCCCAAGTACGTCCGTGACATTAACTTAGGGTCCAAATTCAATTATTTACAGGCTGCAGGCACACAGTTAAACAAAAAATTCCTGTTAAGGTTGTCTTGTGAAAAATACAATTTTGTGGTTTTGCTAAATTTGAGGGATAGGTACATTAATTACCATAAATGAATTACCATAAATACATTAATTTAATCATAAATATATATTTATGAATTGCTTTGATAATAAAAGCAAACGTTCGCAAAGAGGGGATCATTCATGACTCGGTTGTGGGACCTGCCTTAAACACAGAGGCAAGTCAGTTGTTTTACTTCAGGACGCTGTTTGTAAAAGCTTGTTCAATTGTAAATCTTTAGTTTTTGAAAGAAGAAGGGACAGTTATGTGCGTCTGCTAGTGCATGTGTTTTACAAAAGGATAATGCAATGATTTCTCGTAGTCCCGCCAAGAATTGAAATTCTGACAACATCCAATTTGACATCACCAGTACCATGGAGGTTTCACTGGGAGCCCAGGACGAGTTTCCAGACACGGCAAAACAGGTACCGCTGATCAGACTGCTTCTTTTAGATTTCACTTTGTGTCACTGTTAACATTAACATACAGTGTGTGTACAAAACAACGATCTAATTTCTAAATGGTAAATCCAAATTTACAGATCGCTTCAAATATATTTCACGCGAGGGTCTCATTGCAATAAATATGGCCATGTGCATACCGGTACTGATCTCCTACTAGTTTGGTGTTACAGTGTATTGTTCCAATATATATGTCATATGTATACTTGTATTGATCTCCTATGAACTTGGTGTTAGACTGTATCGTTCCAATATATAAATCATATATATACTTGTACGGATCTCCTATTACCTTGGTGTTACAGTGTATTGTTCCAATATATGTGTCATATATACTAAGCATCAAAAGAAACGTCAGTAGATATTCCAAATTTGACAGGCACTTTATTCAATTCATTACAGAATGTGATGCAATAAGTGTATGGAAAAACGGTTTTGTTTACAGTTTCTACACACATTGATGAATAACTAACCAGCATTTCATTGGAATACGTTAACGTTTAATGTCCAAACAGAGTCCTGACTTCAGTACCTCGTGTGACCACCACGGGAGGCAATGACCGCAGCACAATGTCGAGGCATGGAGTGCACAAGTCGATTGATGAATGCCATGGGGACCTGGTTCCACACTCTTAGGAAGGCTTGACGCAGTAAATCAGCTGTGTTTGGTCTTGGGATGACGTCATTCAACCGCCTTTGAATTTCATCCCAAAGGTGTTCAATTGGATTTAAATCGGGACTTAGGGCTGGCCACTGCATTACATTGACACCATTCTGCTGTAGGAAGTCCCGTGTAGCCCTTGCAGTGTGGGCTCTGGCATTATCGTGCTGAAACACGTTGTTACGTTGACGAGCAAAATGTGGTATAACGTTGGGTCTGAGTCAATGTAACGCGCTGCGCTGCTGTGATGCCGCCTCCTCTTCCAGGACCAAGATTCTGGAATACCACAGGACCAACTCTCTGGTTTAGGCCAATTCCCCCACAAACCATGATGCTGGCACCTCCCCGTGCGTCCCTTTCCATCACACACTCGTCTGCGTAACGCGACGTCGCCAAATTCTTGTTCTGCCATCTGCCGTAGAAATGCAGTACCGACTCTCATCTGTGAAGAGAACAGTTCTCCACTGTCTGTGTCTCCAGTTTTGACGGTACTGGGCAAACTGTAGACGTTCACGACGATGACGTGGCGTGAGGATTGGTCAACGGTAAGGTCTGCGGCACTGAAGGTTACTGCTGCTAAGACGTCGGCGTACAGTGGAAGTGCTGAGCGGTCGCCCATATGTCCCAATTGTCTGACGTGCTGTCTCAGAGGCCTGTTGGAAAGAAGTCTGTACGTGGCGTCGCACAATGTGGCGATCTTGACGTCTCGTGGTGACCCTTGGTCTGCCGGTGCGGGGACGGTCGTCTGTGGTGTTGGTGGTCCGGAAGCGTTCCTGTAGCCTGTAGATGGTCCGAACATTAACATGGAAGTGGTTAGCAACGGCTTGGGCAGTGTGACCAGCTTCTAGTCGTCCTATGGCTTGGTTCCTCTGAGCTGACGTAAGACGTTGCATCCTGCTGACGTTTTGACGTTAATGTTTCAACCATGTTTGGGGGTGCATTTTATAGGGCTGGATCAAGAGAAAAGCACGTGCAGCATTTGATGCATGCACTACATGCAGAACACCGTACCCTCTTCATGTTCATGCTGCGTTTTGGTGGACCTTTCCTGGGTTCGAATTTGTGTTCGGAGACAAATGGTTTTTGTCACGTAAAGCTTGATTTTCTGACCCAAAAATACAATCACAACATTTGCTAAGTTTTCAGTTTTATGGTCGCAGTAAGGAAACTACCGACCTGACGTTTCTTTTGATGCTTAGTATATATACTTGTATTGATATCCTACAAGCTTTGTGTTACAACATGTATGGTCAAATATATAAATGTACTTGTGACCTATTAGATTCACCTTACAATGTATATGGTCATATGTCTACTTGTACTGATCTCCTATTAGCTTTGTGTTAAATTGTATATGGCGATGTGTCTACTTGTACGTATGTCCTGTTAGCTTTGTGTTACATTGTATCTGGTGATATGTCTACTTGTACCTATGTCCTGTTAGCTTTGTGTTGCAATGTATATGGTCATATGTCTGCTTGTACTGATCTCCTATTAGCTTTGTGTTAAATTGTATATGGCGATATGTCTACTTGTACGTATGTCCTGTTAGCTTTGTGTTACATTGTATCTGGTGATATGTCTACTTGTACCTATGTCCTGTTAGCTTTGTGTTGCAATGTATATGGTCATATGTCTGCTTGTACTGATCTCCTATTAGCTTTGTGTTAAATTGTATATGGCGATATGTCTACTTGTACGTATGTCCTGTTAGCTTTGTGTTACATTGTATCTGGTGATATGTCTACTTGTACCTATGTCCTGTTAGCTTTGTGTTGCAATGTATATGGTCATATGTCTGCTTGTACTGATCTCCTATTAGCTTCGTGTTAAATTGTATATGGTGATATGTCTACTTGTACGTATGTCGTGTTAGCTTTGTGTTACATTGTATCTGGTGATATGTCTACTTGTACCTATGTCCTGTTAGCTTTGTGTTGCAATGTATATGGCCACGTATGTACTGTAGAACTATGTTACTGGTAAATATATATGTACAGATTGAATCTTGGTACTCCACACTAAACAGGCGGCACATATACGTGTACAGTGTAATGATCTACAGCTGATTTATTAAACTAAATACATCCTTGTGGTTGGTTAACTATTTACGCTGTTTTCCAGAGATGCCTAGACTTCAAATGGAACAACCGTTACCCTCGACCTGAGCTACCAAGGCAGAAGAAAGATGACGTATTCGTACTCGACCAGTACAGGATGCAAGACAAGAAGACAAAGGAGGTAAAACAACGAAATGCCTAATAAGTTAACAAAGGGGAGACAGGATTAAAGTCAAGAACAAAAAGATGGAAGGGGGTTGTATGAGTGACAATATGTTACATGAGTAACATAAGGAATGCATAAATTATACTTATGTCCAATGACAGTCATAATTAGATTTTCGATGAAACAAAAGGAATTCGGAAAACCAGTAATGCCATACGAATATCTAAAATTGCCTTGACGGTGGTAGTGCCAGTCCAGTTGATTCTTACGTGTATATTATTATTATGAAGGAACTATTTCAAACATGTGTCCTTCGTTTCGTGTCATGTGAAATATGCTTTCGTCTTGAATCATTTCCTCTAGGTGTCAATAGATGATGTCAACAACATGCGTGATTTGGTTGCCAAACTTACCGTAGGCCTAGTTACTGATCTGGACAAAGTAAGAGCAATCTTCACTTGGCTAGGAGCACAGAAAGTCCTGAGCATGGATTTAAGCAAGTCTAAAATTCATGATACTGTCAAGGGCTATTTGAAGATAGTCCAACAAGACAGGAGTACCTACACAGAGATCATGGCCATGTTATGTCGGTAAATACTCAGTCAATTCTTTGTAGGATATTTTTTGTTCGAAATACACACCATCTATGCATGTGAATGATTATCATATATATTTCAGTGCTTAAGGAATGATGAATATAACTATGTTTGCCTGCTGTAGCATGCTTAAGAGTATTAAGAAGACTTTCACACATTTTAACTCAACCTTCTACATTTCAGAGCATTTGCAAAGTGTGTATGAACTCGATTTATGTAATCATTTAATGGGTCCTTACAACAGGGAGGCTCGTGTTCCGTGCGTCGTCCTCTCTGGGCTAGCTAAAGGGGCAGACTACATTGTCGGTGAAGACGTTAAAGGTCGGAGCTCGTGGAACGCTGTCTATGTGGCAGAAGGATGGAGGTTCATTCATGTACAGTGGGCGTTCTCTAGGATCTCAGGCCAGGAGAACTGTGACTGGGTGATGCTCGAGTCAGAGAGCGGGAGAATGTGTCAGGATGTACCGAAGAAAATAGGCAAGGAAGAATCAGTCATCAATGAATTCTTTTTCTTAACAGATCCTGAAATATTCATCCATTTTTGTTGTCCAGATGAACCTCATTGGCAACTGCTGAAACTGAAGGTGTCCGTTGAAAAGTTCACGTCGATGCCGTACGCTCAACCACACGCTTTCAAATCTGGCATAACGTTTAAGCGATCTCAAAGTTGCAGTCAGAAGGCCGAGCATGGTGAATGTCGAATTACCTTGTCGGCGCCCACAGATTCCAAACCAAAGCTATCCTATGACCTGTTCCTGAAAAGAAACGAGTTGACAGACACATCGCTACTGAACGGTAAGGAGGGTTTGGTGATCCAAGGCAACATACAATCCAGTGGCATCATACCATTTTTCATGAGATGTCTGGTGAAAGGAACTTACAGGCTAAGAATCTACAAAGAATTCAAAGAAAAGAAATACTGGCTGTGTGATTTCAAGATAGACTCTGACGAGGCAAAGCCATTCTGCTCCTCTTTTCCATTCCTCACGGAAATAGGGTGGGGTCCAGGCCCACTGGCTAAACACTATGGACTGTATGGATTCTCCAACGAGGATGGCTTGGTCCTAACTCATGATGCCACGATGGTCGAACTGTCTTTCAAAATGTCTCGGACGCTGACCTTCCAAATTCAGTTGAAATCTGACGGTAAACCGGACAATGAACTGATGCATGCAGCAAAACTTGACATCAGATATGATCAGGTTAGAATTACCGTGGTGCTGCCAGATGATGGAGAGTATGTTCTGAAGATCGATGCTAGGAAGGAGAGTGAGAAGGAGACGGACACAAGAAATATCCTGAACTACGTCATCGAGTCGGATCCGAAACAGAGGAAGTACAAAGGCAGAGATGTAAGTATGAAGAGATGAATACATACTACACTACTCAGAAAAAAAGTATTGATTAGATCCAATATCCCCGTGTTGCAATGTGGAACAAATACAATATAATTATTCCGTCCACTTATATCCAGAATGCAGCCCAGAAGAAGGCGAGGCAGAACATGAGAGAGGCCATCCGTGCTGGTAACAGAACAGTCCTGTCAATAGCTATAGATAGATTCCGGAAGCAGGAGTGTGAGGACAAGGGTGATCTTACCAAGGCCATTGAGGTCCTGGATGAGTTGGACACGAAAGAAGGTAAACGTTTATAACAATACTATGCCTTCAAATTCAAACGTTTTTGTTTTAAAAGGCTCTTATGGCAGGGGCATTGGCTTAAACATTACGTCTTAATTGAAACAGCTTGTGTGTCTGCTGCTACCGTTACAACAGGCAATGCTTACCCCTTTTGTGAACACCTGGAGTAATGACCACCACAATTGTGCTTGTATGCCTTTTGGAAACAGACATCCGGTACTGAATAGGAAATATGAAAGTGTTTTATGCAAGTCCTGTATATTAGTTTCACGATGATACTGGTTATGGTTATTTGTTTAGATTTACGGTTTGCTATGTTAAAAAACCGTTTCGACAAGCTGGAGAATGCAATCACAAAGGCGAAGAACTCCCCTAGAAGTGAACGGTTCCAGTCACTCGTCATGGCAGCCATTGAACAGAAGGATAAGCTACAGGTCCCAGTTCCCGCAAACAAAGGACGGCCAGAAGTTACCAAAAGAACTGTTGCCGACCTCAAATCCTACAAGACACCCCCCGCTATTGTTCATGAAATTCTGAAGGCTACATACATGGTTTTGGGAGAGAAAAGCTACATGCTGGACGTAAGCAGCGCATCATTTTGAGATACATAGTTTTTTAGCTTTACGTTTCATATCGGATACCAATAACTGCAATACTAAAATCAATTTATATCCAAAACTTTATACATGTTTAATAGATGGATTGTTTATTTCAAGTATTACACCACTACACGCTCTTTTGTGAAAACAGATATTCAGTCACACTTAAGCCCAGAGACAATGGTTGTTAGTATTCCTATCTCCCATATATTGCTTGTTCTTTAACAGACATGGTCCAATATCAGAGCCTTGCTGCACAAGAGTGGTCGCGAGTCCCTTGACTTTCGATTGCAGAATGATCCTGGTTTTGATGTAAATAACGATGAGCTTCTTCTGTCTGAAGGCAAGGCTAGGGAGATCTTGAACCAATATGATCTCCAGACTATAGGCAAGATGTCACCAGCCAGCGAAGCCTTGATTTCACAGGTAATAGCGAACTGAATCTAGGTTAGATTATGGTTAGATTCTAGCATATGATGTCAGAGGTGAAGTTCAGAAGTGAGTCATCAAGCTATAGTCGGTTGTATTGCGCAAACCTCCACAATCTGCTTTTCCCACCGACATGTGGTCAGATAAGTCGAGACTCGATTATCTTCACAGGAAGCCTCCTTGTAGTAATACTGAGAGAAGATTGTCAAACCTATTGTCAATAGTGCCGAATCACACAGATCAAAATGGATATGTGCACATATTCAACAGAAACGTATGTCCATGATATTGTAATTACTATCATCTTTCAGACCATGCTGCTTCTAGAGAGGCGAGAAGAAGCTCGGATGCAGGATACAGAGGGAAATGAAGACATCGGAAATGATGAGGCCTAAGACGATACGATGTAGATATGGGCCAACACTGCTTTAAAGATGCTGCAGCTTTAGTGGAACAAGTAGATATGACCCAGAACAGTTTCAGTAATGCTGCAGGTTTGGTAAAACTAGTAGATAGTCTAACACAGGTCCTGCAATGCTCGGTGCAGCATCAGTAGAACTAGTAGATATAGTCTATTACTGTTCCTGTAATCCTGCAGCATCAGCAAAACTGATAGACCAACAATATATAGCCCAACGCTGTCCCTGTAATGCTTGCTGAAGCATCAGTGAAATTATAACTTTAGTCCAACACTGTTCCTGTAATGCTTGCTGAAGCATTAGTGAAATTAGTAGGTTTAGTAGGTTTAGTCCAACACTGTGCCTCGTATGTTTGTTGGTACAAATAGGGGATGATGGGGTGTTGGAGTGCGTGGGAGGGGGGTGGGGAGGTGGGAGGGGGGTGCAGGGGAATATACCTTGTAGTAAACACTGACTGAGTAACTTCCACTGAATGTATAGAAGATATACGCTATTAAAGAATTCATTGAGACAAATGGCGAGAGATACTTTGTGGCTATTTCAATGTATACTGCTTAATTTTAGAATAACTACCCTTAAATGTATGTAACGCTGCTTCTTGTAGTCAGCTTGGTGTGGTGTTTCCCCTCACGATGAAACTGTCAGAGAACAATAAAGGATCTTTTCACTGAAGTGCGACTTTCACTTCATTTATTAATTAACATATAAATGAAGAAGATAGAGGGTGGTATCGCCAACCTGAAATAGTGTGTACTGTTTGTAAGTATATTATTGTAATATAACTGCTGCGAAGAGATGGGCAGTTGCGTTCAGAACTTTGAATGCTTTAGACGTGAATGTTGGAAGTAAATATGTGAAAAACTTGATCTCTTGGAAAGAACAGTCACTGATGCATGTGTAGTATGTTCTGCATCAACATTCTCTTAGGACGTTTGAATATATTATCCTCCAGCGTACTTCTAATAAAGCAACAGTAGGTTTCCTTAAATATCCTCAGGTCAATGTCCCTTGGCTTGTATCACAGGATACCACAGTAATATTTTACAGACAATATCTTCTGTTCCAATAGTTACCCAGACAAACTAATTGGTGGCATGAACGTATGTGTAAGGAAACAAAATACCTTCTACCTAGACCGTTTTTCTTGGTCGGTTGCAATACTACCCTGCATTAACAGCCGAACCATGACCACGAGCACTGTGGGCCAAAGCAACAAATTCCGATTCAATCTAGCTTTAGGTTTCATGATACGTAAGGCACGCCATGAACACAACATCGTGCGACATTCATACCGCTGAGGAATGGGATCTGAAACGTCCTCTTTTGAACAATACGAACGATTATGAAATGGATCCTGCATGTTACAGGATACTGCGAGGGGACATGTATGTGGAAAAACATTTTAAATTGTGTTGAAAAGGTGTTTCGGACGTATAAGACGATAACTGGAATGCAATTAAACTAAAATTAAGGGAATATATATTTTGATTACATCAACAATTATGAAAAAGATGCTCAGGGTTTCATTTTCTCAAATATATTTTAACTATATTTATGATGAAATGTCAATGTCAATCTGTAAAAAAGGACATAGTGATTCCGGATGGTCGTAAACAATGCCTATAGATTTATATTTCTTTAGTTTCCGATATGGCTGAAATTCGGCTGACATTAAAAGCAACCTTTACAACGAACAGTAGATAACTGAGATTCCTAAGAACATAAATATATATGTTTTGGTAACTCCTTATTCTTCAAAGGTGGTTATTGTTTTGAGACTTTTGGTGTGTGAATAAATGTGACCTATTACTGCAGGTGTGTAGCAATTACTATAGACGTTGTATAAAATTAGTTCTTCCTTGCCATTTAGCTGTGTGAATACATGATAATCAACTTTAACACTGTCAAGATATCACCTGAAGCATACAGTCAAAGTATTCAATTTCCTTGCTAATCACCTACATTTAGTATCCCTTAGCAACCCGCATATATATACACTGGAGATTGTGTGAGACATCAAGATAACGTAGATAGTTGTTAGCGCACGCAAACTGTCCAAATATGAGAAAACAACCATAGTACGATTTCCATCTCTCCTACACTGGCTAGCTTCTCCGTCTTGGTCTGGTGTATAGTATATGCTTATCGCTGAGCTCAATCGCTTGTCCTTAGGCTGCGTTTGATGTTGGCCCCGGTGCCACACGATCATGACTCCCTCGGGATAAGCTCCAGGGCGCATATATTAAACATGTATAACACTAACGTGGGAAGAATTTGGCAACAGTGAATCATGTCCTTCTGCCTTCAAGGACCTCAGGTATGAATGATACATTGTTTCTTTTCACTTACCTTAAATTTATTTATCTAAAATGTTTAAGGTAGGCACATTCCTGAACAAACACTGGACGGTTGACACCTTGGTGAATGTCTTAATAGTTTAGGCATAACCAGTATACGATCGCGAATATTAAACATGTATTCAAGTGGTAGTGGGAGTCGGTCTATGCTTAAGACAGGTATATTTTAATTATGAATTTGACTTAATTTATATTATTATAAAAATTGTGGGATAACCACGACATTGAAAGTTGTTGTAACTACCAAATTTTCTGAAACTTTATGATTATATTTATAATATATATTTAATACTTTTAGGATCTTATATACATTATGCGTACGGTTTCAAGTTATGGGTTCATTGCAGTCTTCCAAAGTCCAGAAAATTTCACGCACACGCATTCCTCTTGATGACTAGCTAATACGACTCATGTTTTGTATTGTTCTTGGTTTCCCGAAAAAGACTACAGAAGCATCATAGAGTTGTCACAACGTCATGTGTGTCTTTTCTATTATGTTCACGCATAATAAATTGGCATTTTGAGGTAAAGTGAGTGAGTGAGTTTACTATTGGGCAGCACTCAGCAACTTCCAGCCATATAGCGGCGGTCTGTAAGTAATCGAGTCAGGACCAAACAATCAGCAGCATGACATCGGTCTGCGCAGTTGGGAACTGAAGACATGTGCCAACCAAGTCAACGAGTCTGACAGCCCGATCCCATTAGTTGCCTCTTACGGCAAGCATTTGTTACTGCAACCCGGACTTTCACGGGTCTTTGGGGTAAAGCAGTTTAGACTAATATGTGAAAATTCAATTTTGCCTGTATGATTATTTCAACATAATAATAATGATAAAGGTTGATTTTGCTGATGGCAATGTACTGCTGGATGGTACAGCGATGGGAGTAAACCAGGTGAAGGCCTTTACCCAGAGTCGGTCCTTTCTGGAGAAGCTGTACATGTCTGAGAAGGCATTGCATCGTGTGTGCATGCAGTGTGTGGAACGGAACAGCAATCCAACCGACTCCTTCGCCTGGATGAAGTCTGCTGGTCTCAAATGTGAAACTGAGGGTTTCGTTTTTGCTGCTCAGGACCAGTCACTTCCCACTCGCAATTGCCAGAACGTGATTCTTAAAGAAAATAGCAATATGAAATGTCGTCTTTGCAATGAATTTACAGAGACTGTCACCTTGTCAGTGTCCTTGGCACAAACAGCATATCTTAAAAGACATGATGGCATGGCTCGCTGCTTTTACTGTCGTTTCCGCCATGTCTGTGGCTTTGACCCCGAGGTCCATCCATTGTACGACCCTGAACTTGTCCAGGTTCGACTAGGCACTGCTGGTGTGACCGTAACTGTCGTGGTGGTGTGTACACAGAGATGAGTTCAAAGGGGTACTGAGGCGCTGGGTCATGTAGACATTGAAACACGATGGACAGGGTCTTGAATTCCATTCTGGCTTGGATGGGCAACCAGTGTAGAGACTTTAGAACAGGAGTTATGTGAGATCTTTTAGACGTAAGGGATACGATTCTGGCTACTACATTTTGGATTTTCTGGAGTTTCGTCGAGTGTGCAGAGCTGAGTCCAAACAGAATGCTGTTTGAGTAGCCCAGTCTAGATAGAACAAGAGACCAAACGAGAGTATGAGCTGCATCTCTTGTTAAATTCTGACTGATGTTAATAATAGCTTTAATGTGGAAGAAGCAGATTCTTGATAGATGACTGATTTGAGCATCAAGTGATAAGTCCTGATCTATGAATACTCCGATATCTCTCATAGATGAAGCTAGAGTAATCTCTGCATCAGCTATTTTGATTTTCTCAGGTTTTTTTCAGGTTTTGTTCAGGCGATGTTTACTGCCGACAAGCATAGCTTCTGTTTTGTCGTCATTCATTTTGAGGATCATAGATGACATCCAGGATTTGATGGACTTTGTGCAGATAGCTGTCTTGTCCAGGGAATGGTCAATCTGATTCAACGCAAAAGAGTCTACCAGCTGGGTATCGTCTGCGAACGAATGGTGAGCAGTGTCATACTTTACCAGTATGCTACTCAAGGGTGTCAAGTAAAGAAGAAAGAGGGTGGGCCCCAGGACTGATCCCTGTGGAACTCCACATGTGAGATGCGCTGTTGTGGATGGGGAATGATTTCTTAAGACTCTCTGAGTGCGTCCTGTCAGATATGATGAGAACCATCCCAATGGTTCGGTGATGCCCATCTGGTGTTCAGGACGTTTGAGGAGGATGTTGTGATCCATGGCGTCGAATGCTGCACTTAAGTCAACCAGTACAAGTGATACAACATTTCACCTGTCTGCCGAGCACCTGAGATCACTGAGCACCCTCAGTAGAACATGATTCAGTGATGAAAAGAATGTCTCAATTGTCATCCCGGATTGTATCAGTAGTTTCTATTGTTCTATTTCGAGCAGATTGAGCATTCCAAAGAGTCATCTTGAGAAACTTGTTTGAGTTTGTTGTTAGATTGCAGTGAGGTTCACTGTTTGGAACAGAACCTGATATAATAGTGTTTCTTCTAAAGCGTCGATTTTTTCCACCTCTGCAGCCTCTCTTGGTTTTGGGTTTATTTATGTTAAATGAATCCACCGATTTGTATCAAGCCTACCAGTCACACCTTCTCTGATTGATAAACAGTCACTCTGGATGTAGGTGAGACATGGTGATGTAATCCCCGCTGGCTCTCTCATTGTTCGCAGACATTGGTGAGTCTTCTGTGCTTGAGAGGGACCCAAGCTGCCTCTCCTTTTTATGCACATAGACTGTCAGGAGGACAATATAATATACATCCCCTAAGTAACTTGAAAATATGCCACCTTTCAGGACTCGGCAAAGTTTCCTTCTGTAGGAAAACTGCAGTTGTGTGAGAGCAAAACACAGTACGGCTGCTGCTGACAAGCGCTGCCACCTTTAAGACTCTGGTTTTAATGCCAGTGTCGTTTAGACAAGCTACGTTATACAAATCCTTGCAAGCTGGACTTAATGTGCCCTATGTTTGCTTTTCTCCAGATAAGGTGATGACTCTTTGATTTCATTCTACTCATCACTGAGCACGTCAACATGGGCTGCAATCTGGGTACAGGAAGAGTACGTGACCCAGGCGACTTGGAACCCGAATATGAACCAGTGAGTAACTATTACGTGTAGGGGGTTTGTCAAGCAGTTGAAGATAACACGTTCCTTGAATTCCCTTGCGATGGGATCGGGGTTGTAATTATTCAATAAGCTGATAAATAATGATTTAAGATTTGAGTTTACTTAATATTTTATTTCCTTTTATTTTCATTTACAGCTCCACATTCCTTGGACAGAAGATTGGTACCCGCCTCCTTGTCCACCAACTAGCAAGAAAGAGGATATATTTCACATTGACGACTTCAAGGAAATAGATGAAAAGGCTGCCAACGTATGTTGCTATGATCGTTGTTCAGTGTAGTTCCCTATTTTGTGTCATGGGTGTATTTTTTCTAGTGAAAACCTTACTCGCTATTGCATGGCATGTGTTATGTACGCTCCCCTTTTAGCAAACACATTGCATTCTCAAGTTCTTTTTGTAATGATTTCAAAAGCATGTCGATACAGACGAGCAGTCAACTCAGCAAATAACCTTTTTATAAAGTGTTTTGAGGCATGATTATGCTTCTTATTTTAATGTCAGTAGCTGAACATATTGCCTCCAAGGCTCACACGGACTTGTATTATTGAGTCAAAGATCGCACATGGTTCTAACGAACACAAAGTCAAGCAATTCCGACTGTAACTTTCAAAACTTGATCCATGTGACATTCTGTATATAGCACAAATGTCCAAATGTCTGAATATACTGTTTAATCTTTCATGTCTTGGCAGTGTCCGGTGATGCATGTCCAGTCATACGATGCTTTAATAGAATACTTGACTGAAGACTGCATCAACGACCTCCAGAAGCTGAGGTCAGTGTTCACGTGGCTGGGGTCTCAGGACGTGTACGGAGGCAACTACGGCAAGACGACCTCCAGTGACAGTCCTCATGGGTACATGAAGCTTATGCAGGAGGGCAAAGGAAGCTATGCAGCCCTCTTCGCTTTGTTATGCAGGTACGTGAGACACCTCCGTTTTTGTATACATTGTGTGATAAGAGGATGCTACCATTTTGACGGGGATTGTTTATCATTGTACAAACATCTATGTCATCAGTTATCAGTTCGTATTTGTCCCACCGCTGCATTGCCCAACGTGGCTATTGCATTATAATAATGAGTATTACCATTGTGTATTTGATAATGTAATTCCTTATGTGGGAATATGTTGTTCAAGTGCTTGTGACAACAGTCTGGATGAGTGGTTGGTTGAGCCGTGACTTGCTGTTGAATGCATATTTTAATTCTGTGACAGGGCAGCTGGTCTTCCATGTGTCATAGTGTACGGTGTGTCAAAAGGCTTTGACTATGATGTGGGTGATCGCGACATCCACCACCTGCGGAACTGCTGGAACTGTGTGTATGTGGACGGCTCGTGGAGAATCATTCACCCACTTTGGACATTCAAGAAGGTTCAGGGCTTCGATAAAGGCAGGTGGACCAAACAGAAACAGTCGTATGTTGACAGTGAAAAGGAAAAGATGACGGAGGGTACAGAAGTCAGTGCAACGGACGACTTTTACTTTTTGGTGGAACCGGAAATATTTATTTACATGTGCCGACCATCTGCTGACATGTCAGCATGGCAATTGCTAAAAACGCCTTGGTCATGGGAGGCTTTTGTCACTGCACCCTACTTCCGTCAAAGGTATTTCCTTTATGAACTTACGCTGACAAGCTTGCACCGTTGTATACTTCCAGCAAGGGAGGGAACTGTAGAAATTGTGTTTTCGGCACCTGAACATTCTCCCATGAACTTTGCATGTGAGCTTTACTTTGACCAAAAAGCCTCATTTGAGAAAATACCAAAGGAAATAAAACTAGACAGACATGTTCTTGTAATGACGAAACAGGACAAGAAGATTTTTTTCGTAAGGATTCCAGTTGCGGGGATATATAGACTACGTATATACGGCGGCATCAACCGTCTGTTCCACCTGTGTGACTTCCGACTGGACTGTGACCGACCCCTCAAAAACTGCCGACCCCTGCCGCTGTTTACCCCAATAGGGTTCGGCTTTACCCAGAAGGCACGAGATTCAGGGTTGGATCTACCCTCAGAATATAGTGGTGTGGTGAGGGTCGAATCAGGAAATGGTAGGATCTTCAACTTCACCATGATCAGACAGATGGAAATTATGACGACTGTCCTTCATATAAAATTTGCATCTGATTTTCTCAAGGTAACATTAAAATATTTCCTCTTTGTAAGTAGTCATTGTTGTTGTGCCCTGTCTCCTATGTGCTGTGAGGTTTGCGATAGTATGGCTAGACAATCATTTTCTAGCTATGTTCTGTGTTCACATATTTGGAGAAAAATGAAGTTCTGGTTCATTGTATTTTATTTCTTATATGGAAAGGTAAAATGATCCAACAAGTATTAAATTTGTGTTTAGATTAATTTTAATTTTGTTTGGATTGACTAAAAAACATAAGATTTTTTTCATAGTGTTGCATCTATCAATGAGTATTGTGCATGTCCAGGAATATGTTACGTGCAAGATGAAGGATCTCACGGTGTCTGTCTATGTCTATATACCGGAGACCCAGATAGAGGAGGAGTACGTTCTCCAGATCTTTACCAGAGAAGCGGGAACTAATGACAAGTACAAGAATGCCGTCAACTATCTGATTATCATTGACAAGAAACAGAACTCTACAAGGGTAAGTCTTCGCGTCAGAGCACCCTACAAGGAAATGTCACAACCTTAGATACATCTTGGTGACATTTTGGAGCTATCATTTCAAATGGAAGGCAATATCAAAATGTGGATTTCAACGGAGTTTAGTAACTTCATCGGTACATTTTCTGATTATGTAGTAGCATGTGTACTGGTGCATCACACTGAGAAACACACTTCTTACTTGGAAGGTTTTATGCAAGTCACTTGGTATACATTAAGTTACGTTGTTGCAGGACCCCATGGAGTGGCGAAACCGTCTCAATGTCCGGGAGATCAACGGTCGGGAGCACATTGCGGATTTTGAGCACATCATTTCCACATGTGACACCACCCCGGAACCAGAGACGATGGAGAACGGTAGCCTAGTCTCCATTGGCGCCAGTGGCAGGAGAGAAATACTACTGCTCGAGAGAGGTTTGTTTCCATATCATAATAAATGAGTTAGTGAGTGAGTGAGCTTTGGAGAGAATTTCAGCTATTGCACTGTGCACCAGGTTGATGGAAGGAAAGTTCCAATTGACACATGTCTCTCATATTATCAACTCTTGAGATAGAAATGGACTGAGCACGGATAGGAACCAAAGATCATGAGATTCTGGACTGCTACAAATGCAGTTCCGCACATACTTTGCCACTTTACGATTGACCAACAACTAATAGTATATGATGAAAAAGTTATGAAGGTTTTGTGTTGTGTGTCTCGTATCGCGTTTATGTTTCCAGATCTAAAGGCTGCACTTTTCCGTCGCAACATCGACGCCCTGGATCGTGCGCTTACTGCTGCGCATCAGTCTCAACACACCACTCATCTCGACTATCTCATCAAGCAAGCGGACGAGGTGCGTGAGCAGCTGGGTAGACTCAGGAAGTATCTTCACCATGTGTTGGAGATCAAACAGCCAACCCTCTCTGAACTGCATAACTACAAGCGCCCAATTGACTCCATCCATGCCACAATGAGAGCTACCTACATACTTCTTGGAGAGAATCCTACCGATCTCGAGGTGAGAGTAGACGGAGGCTTGATACTGTTTAAAGGACGTCGGTAAGTTTGTCGAGTAATATTTCCACAGCTCCATCTTTTGGTGAGTACATAAGAACAGTATACGTGCTAGGAGAAAGTAACTACGAATTCCTTACTCTGCGATGATTTCAAAAAGCGCTGTATGACCTTTCCTCAAACCTTATCAGGGTTGCAGTATTGTAGGTTCTGTGTTTGGTCCGGTAAACAACTGACAGGATACGCTCGCATTCTCCCGGACACCTGGTTACTAAACTATTTGATTCATAACCGCATAGTACAGTCGGAAGCTTACCATGGTCTCTTCATTATATAGAGATATGGTATGAACGTGGAAATAGCCTTACACTTTAATTTTTCTTATCCTGAATATCATACTTCATGAACTGGGCCAGGATGAATTTACATGATATCAATGTCTGTCTGCTTCAGTCGTGGGAATTTGTTCAGAATCTGATGAGAAAGGTTGGCAAGAATAGCCTCATCTATCGACTGATGGAGTTTGACGTCATCCAAGCTTCCAAACAACAGATAGAGGCAGTGCAAGCTCTCTTGGATCAGTTCAACGAACAGACCGTTACACAAGCCAGTATCGTCGCTGGCCACTTCTATGTCTGGGTATGTACATATATACTCCAACAGGAAAGGGACAGCGGTTGCTTTAATAAGGCTGTATACCTTGGTACCGTATATATCTGAAGTTATAGAGCATTGTGTATCTGAAAAGCGTGCAACTATTGATGGAATTCAAAAGGCGGGTTTATCATAAAGTAGATCAACTGTTGGTTAAAGGGTTTGGTACCTGTACCAAAACGTCAAAGAATAACCGGAGTTAAAACTTGTCGACACTGCGCGAAGCGCTTGTACAATCTATCATAAAGACAGTCATGAGAATGTTTTATCTTGAATAGTTATGACCCCATTTAATTCTGCGTGTGCATGTGTATAAGGAGGGCGAGTTTTGACTCTGGGTATTATTAATTTTGATATGCAATGCGCCCCACAAAATTCACGCAAATGTTTAAAACACCTTAAATGATAAATTCGATCGTCGTTCTATATAACGGGCACGAGGACTACATTGAGCCAATACGCCACGGAGAGTTGTGTCCCTTGCCTATTCGGATCACGAGTTGTTTGTTGGAGCCAACGATAAGGAAGCTTAGTTTACTGCCGCTTCTCTTCACAACGAAACAGATACTAAAACTATAACAACGGCTTCTCGGTTGAGAGGACATCCCGAATCGCAACACGATCATACTCACTGTTCATTCAAAACCTCATGAAGAACAATGTCTTTAAAATATTGTTTTGTAATGTTATATGTATATATACCCCTTATACATAATTATGCTGAAAACACTGACTGTTGTGAGATATGTACTGCGGGATACCCCGTTAAGTTTACAATCACTGTTGTAGGATGTGTACTGCTGCATACCCCACTAAGGCTGTAGGCACTGACTGTTGAGAGAGATATACTGCGGGATACCCCACCAAAACTGAATGCACTGACTGCTGTGGGATATATTCTGCCGGATACCTCTCTAAGCTTGCATAGATTACACAGACCATTGTGAGATAAATACTCTCGGATACCCCACTGTATACACTGTATAGACTGTATACACTGACTGTTGTAGAATATATCCTGTTGGGTGCCCCACTAAGACTATATATACTCATTGTTGTGAGAGATATACTGCTGATCAAATAGACATCGCATGCACGCCAGTTTGACATGTGTAACCACTAGAGCAAGGCAGGCGCTTAATCTCTGTACCACGGTGGCGATCTGATTTCAATTAAATATTGGTACATGGTACTTGTTTTTTTTCTATTTTCAGTGTCGTGATGTTGTCATAGAATCCGAGATCTCGACAACAAGGAACGCTTTCAAACGGAAGGAGGAAAACTGAGGACGTCAACCATAAATGTGACGTCGCTAGCCATGAATGCGCTCACGTTCTTCTCTTGTCAACCAGAACGTGCTGTGCACGGTCACGTTAAATCACAAGAGGCGATGCCTATTTATGATTTTGTCCGCCCGTCCAACATAAATCCTAGACATAAGACAGTCAGAATTAACCTTACGTGATATTGGAACCCTGCCCATGTGTCACTGGTGAATGTGCTCATTGTGATGAATGGTTGACACAAACACCAAGAGGTACATGACATGTAAAACACCTTATTACCCTTGTTTAGACGTTGTAATCAGTTCCTCTGTAGTCTTGAGTAGTATTCAACTTGCAAACATGTGCCAAGACATTGTGCAGCGTTCTGTCCGCTCCCCGCTATCTCTACGGTTCAAGCTCCTAAGAGCGAAACGCTGTCGCTCAATGTATCATAACAGTTACTTTAGATGTACGGGATGCAGACAGCCTGCAATATAGAACTGTCATTTGCGGTCATGGCGACCTACCATTTTTTTTTTCAAATTGTAATCGATACGCACTGAGATTAAACAGATTTATTGTAGGCTTGTCCGTCAGGGAATAATGTTTGGTATGCGCTCCGTTGACTTCGGGTACAAGCTTCCAGGGGGTAACTCGAAATGTATTCCTTTAGTCAAGTCTATGTCTACAGTACAAAATGCCGTGTATCACATACAAATACTAACGGTGGAGTATAGTGTGGGGTATCACAACGTCATCTGTCATTCCGGAAGAGACAATCGTGATGGTGCATGAGGTTTTAATGATCGATCTGACATTCTGTGGCCTAAACCCCGGCGATCGATAAAACAAACTTGATATACATATTGAAATGTTACAGATGTGGGTAATTATAGCTAATTGTACATTAAATATCTACAACACGCGTTGAAATGTATATAGTTCTATAATGTTTGTATAGTTAACAAGTGAATAGCTGAGTTTCGTTTTACGCCACTATTAACAATATTCTAGCAATATCAGGACGGGAGACAGTAGAAATGGGTTTCATACATGGGCTTGTGGAGAATTGAACAGGGGTCTGCGGCCTTGACCACTGGACTATCCTGACTGCCTGTAATGTGTATATAGACAGATATGTATGAGTTTAAATGTTTGCACAATTAGTATTACAACAGTTCAATGTTCTCCAGTGTTCTGAGGATGACGACAGGCGAACTTCGGGTCGCCTCGATACAGTGACATGATATTACTTAGAACGTAGTTGAATGTATTATGCCGTGGAATGTGTACTGAGTATTGTCTAAGTGTTATATGGATGGCATTGATGGTGTGTCGCATACCTGTACGCAAAGGTTGGTAGCAACATTGGAGAGCTTACCGTGATATTCTTATAACTGTTGTGCATAATGGAAAAACACTATTTCTACCTTAAAATTCCACGTGACCTGAAACTCGGAATGTGTACAGCAACGCAAATAGTAATAAACATGAATATTCTTATAACATATGTTCCCGAAACTACATTAGTTATGAAAATATGGTATTTTTGGATAGTTTATATGAATATTTAATCTGATATAATGAGGATGGCGTTAATAGGACTGTGTAATCCTAACTGCCTCGATAATGCACATGTGATTGTTCTGTAGCAGGCCTATCAGTATATACTATCTATGATATAACAGTCAGGCTAGCTATTCTCGAACGTTCGTAGCCCTACGAAATTCTTAAGCCCGTTCTTAACACATTGGCTACGATCAAAGTTAGGAATTCTTAGGGCTACGAACGTTTCGAGAATAAGGGCTTTCGAGAAGAGGTTTCGAGAACAAGTTCCATTACTGTTTTGTACGTAAATATCTCTCCTGTAGAAAATCCACATTCACCAGGATTTTCATTTTCTATACAGCTCAGGTCCGTATTGTTCCTCACTGTCTGTACAGCTACCGAGCGTATAATTATATTGTTCCTCATTGTGTGTATACTGTTTATCACTGCATTGATCGGATCCATATTGTTCCTTATTGTCTGTGTAGATCAGGTCCATATTGTTCCTCATTTTCTGTGTTGGTCGGGTCCCTATTGTTCATCACTGTCTGTATTGATCGATCCGTGTTGTCCCTTATTTATTTGATCGGTTCCGTATCTTCTTCATATTACAGACCGGATCCGTATTGTTTCTCATTGTACACACAGGTTCTTTATTGTCTGTACAGATCGGAACCAAACTGGTCTTCTTTCCCTGGGCAGGTACGGGACAAGCAAAGTCCCGTAGTAAAATGTCACCTTTGGGTCTCTCATTTCTAAATGTCAAGACGTTAATGTTGATCTTCATAGCATTGCAAAAAACAGTCTATGTACCTACTAAAGTAGTGAAAACGTGTTGGTGTTGTTGGTGGTGTTGCTATTGTTGTTACACTAAGCCGATATATACACCTGGAAATTAATCAAGCAACACCCCAATTTTTTCTATTGGAGCAACTTTGAAGTGTTCTGACAATCAAAATATGCCGGGTTGATATAGTTTGACACTTTTTTATTCAACAGACGATCTCTGACAAACAACTTAAAGGGAAAAAGTATCAAGACTTTGCTTTATTGCAACGAAATCCAAATTCTTAAAACTGTCTTAAATTCATGAAAAAATGGACACAATTTACTATTCATCCACAGACGTTGTTGTCAGGTGTATTAACACAAATGTCACATGGAAAGAAAGAACAGTCATCTGAGAGTCTGCACACCGACTTTCATCAATATCTAGTGTGTCCTCCCTGCGCACGCACCACCGATTCCAGACGCCTCCTCATTCCTTGGATGAGTCTCCGGATCTGATTCTGGGGGATCCTGTTCCACTCCTCATGCAGGGCAGCCGTCAATTCGTTGAGATTATGGACTGGTGGGTCTCTCTGCCTCACACGACGGCCAATAAAGTCCCACAAATGTTCAATGGGGTTGAGGTCAGGGCTCATGGCAGGCCATGGAATTCTGTCAATTGCATTTTGCCGCAACAAATCATTTACAGCATGCGCCCTGTGAGGTCTAGCATTGTCGTCCATAAATATGGGTCTCGTTGCCAGAGGATGGTTCTCAAAATGAGGTACCACAGCCCTGTCAAGAACCTCCTGTTGGTAACGAACACCGTTAAGGTTGCCACGGATGGTAATGATATCCAACTTGCAGTTCATGGAAATGCACCCCCATACCATAACGGAACCTCCCCCAAAGGCCACAGTCTCCTGGATGTTCCGTGGAGCCATTGCTGTGTTCCTCTGCCTCCAGACCCGAGTACGACCGTCCACCATGTGCAGCAAGAACCGGCTCTCATCTGAGAAATGGACCTTCCTCCAAGAGGCAATGTTCCAGTGCAAACGGTCATTACACCAGGCCAGTCGGGCTGCCTTATGGGCTGGAGACAGTCTGGGTCGCTTGATTGGCCTCCTTGCCCGGTATCCTGCAGCTTTCAGACGATTCCGAACAGTCCTGTTCGAGATGGGTCTCCCTGGAAGCCACTCCTGTCTCAACCGAGAGCTCGAGTCGAAGGACCTGCGCCGTACAAGTCTCAGTAAAGCTCTGTCCTCCCGGACTGTGGTCTTCCTGGGTCTTCCTGGTCTAGGCAGGTCTTTAACTTCATTAGTGGCCCGGTATTTTTTCAAAAGTTTTGAAATTATGGAATGATGTCGTCCGATTTGAGTCCCGATTTGTCTTAGAGACATACCAGCATTCCTCATGCCGATTATTTGCCAACGAGTGGCCTCTGATAATTTCCTACGTGCCATGACATTGAAATGAATGAAAAACCGAATGCAATCGACAACCTGCGCTTGTAAACACCCCAGGGAAAAAGTGCATTTTTCGAAAGTTGAGGTTAAAGCAATGCACGTGCGCTGTGCAAGCTTCACGCGCGTCATATCAACCCATGAAAAGCTCATGCTGTATGTCAATACATCAAAATTGAATAATCAATCATCAAAATTACTTCGTTAAACTTTGTTAAGTTTTTATGTGTCTTTGAATTTGGTGTTGCTTAATTAATTTCCATATGTATATATATATTGTTTGTTTACAATACTGATCTGCTTACTCCTCGTGTATGTACCTGTATTACGCCAGGTCTGCCTATATGAATGTATGCATGTTGATTTAGAATGTATAGGAAGCGATGAGCCAGTGTGCATCTGTCATCGTAACTACAATTGATTAAATTTGACATATACGTAATTGTGTTGGCGTTCTTTTACATTCACGAAGCAGGATCACCCAAGTTCCATATTATTAACAGTTTGGGGTGGTCAATGATACTTAAATATTCAAAATATTAGCAGTAATAAATTATTAAATAATGGACAGACAAACAGGCTTGGCTAATACAAAGAACCTTTTGTATTTGAATTATGATTTCTTAAATATAACTTGATACCATCACGGAACAATATTAAATACTCATTTTAGGCCTCCCGTTTCTTCGACTTGTTTAAAATATATCTTCCTTTGTACACTGATGTTTATTCATCAGCCTATGCTTTAAGTAAACTCATTCCTGAAATAACCAACTGTGTGAGGTACAAGAAAAATATTTCTGGAAACGCGTCAATATTGGAATGTAACCATTTTGAGACAACAGAAACCGTCTCATTTGCTACGTTGCTGGGTGACAGCGTTAAAATTCGTTGCAACGACGTTTTGGGGAAAAGCGTTCATAAACCAACTTGCAAATGTAAGACAAGGAGATATATTGTTTTGCTGTGAAGACGTGTCATGTGGACCTAACTGTGTGTACATGTGTCGTATTGCCATGCGACGGGGTCAGAGTGGCATACCTTCAAGTGTTACTAGCGCGGATTAAACCAACTGACATTTATCATGACTCAAAGCAACACTTGTACCAAGATCCTCCCAGGACACTGTTGGTATCTTGGGTTTTCTTATCTATGCATTTGACTTCAGACATACCATAAGTGTCTCTCTACAGTAAGTTTACAATATTTTCTTTTGTTTATAATGTGCATACCACATCTGTCTCTCCACACAGTAATTTACAATATTTTGTTTTGGTGGTAATGTACATACTATATCTGTCTCTCCACACAATAAGATGACTGTGTGTATTGATAATGTACATGTCATATCTGTGATACGAATACGTTTACCTGAACATGTAATAAGCATGCCGTTCAAATCTCTTCAAAAGGTCTTTTGGATGTCTACAGCTCTTGCTTACATAGCATGTTATGTTCTAGAGAGTATATGTAAAAACTATCTATTTGTTCTGTCGAGAGACAGTGGGTAGTTAACAAGGTAAGTGTTTGAGTAGGTGAAAAAGTTAGTGTTTGAATAGGTGAAAGGGTCAGTGCTTGGGCGAGTGAAAGGGTTAGTCTTTGGGTAGGTGAAAAAGTTAGTGTTTGAATAGGTGAAAGGGTCAGTGCTTGGGCGAGTGAAAGGGTTAGTCTTTGGGTAGGTGAAAAAGTTAGTGTTTGAATAGGTGAAAGGGTCAGTGCTTGGGCGAGTGAAAGGGTTAGTCTTTGGGTAGGTCAAACGGTTAGTGTTTGGTAGGTGGAAGGGATAGTGTTCGGGTAGGTGAAAGGATTAGTGTTCGGTCATCGTGTGGTAGGTGGAAGGACCAGTGTTTGGGTAGGTGGAAGGACTATTGTAGGTGAAAGGGTTAATGTTTGGGCAAGTGGAAGGGATAGTGTTTGGGTAGGTGAAAGGGTTAGTGTTTGGCCATCGTTTGGTAGATGGAAGGATCAGTGTTTGGGTAGGTGGAAGGGCTATTGTAGGTGAAAGGGTTAATGTTTGGACATGTGGAAGGGCTATTGTAGGTGGAAGGGTTAATGTTTGGGTAGGTGGTAGGACCATTTTAGTGGAATGGTTAATGTTTGGATAGGTGGAAGGGCTATTGTAGGTGAAAGGGTTAATGTTTGGTTAGGTGGAAGCGCTATTATAGGTGGAAGGGTTAATGTTTGGGTAGGTGGAAGGACTGTTGTAGGTGAAAGGGTTAATGTTTGGATAGGTGGAAGGGCAGTTGTAGGTGAAGAGTTAACGTTTGGGTTACTGTTTGGATAGGTGGAAGGGTTGTTGTAGGTGAAGAGTTAACGTTTGGGTTACTGTTTGGATAGGTGGAAGGGTTGTTGTAGGTGAAAGGGTCAGTATTTGGGTAGGTGGAAGGGCTGTTGTAGGTGAAAGGGTTAATGTTTGGTTAGCTGAAAGGAGTAGTATTTGGCATGTCACGCTAATGATACAGAAGGCACTAAGACACATTATTCAAAAGAGGTTTACACCCGATTTCGGTATGAAACATCAAAGATAGTAATATGAAGCAATATACTCTGACAGTAGTAAAAATAAGATAATGGTCAAACTACCACTGGACGGAACGGTGACAGTTTCACATGTCCAAACTAAATACTGAAACATGGTCTTTTTCGTTTGCCAAGTGTGATGTTATGGGTCCTTATCTCCTTACTGAGGAGGATATGGGTTTACCCCCTTAGTTCACGTCACATAATACACAAGGTGCGCCATATTGAGCCCTTCCCACAGTTGACCCGTCATGCTTGCCGGTGCCTGGACATATCGAACGAGTTGGTCGACATTAGACTGACTGTCTCTGAACATGTAGAAGTTCTGTAGAAACACACGAGTCACCATAACCTGGAAAGGAGACCATGTGCAATGTTGTGATTAAAAACAGCGGCAATTCGACTTGTTTCCTTATGAACTATATCATTACACCACGGGCTGGGTGGACGTAATGGGAATATGAGACAGATACCCATGGACTGTGAGACAGACTACTTATCTCCTGTGCAGAGTGTGTGAGCGATTCAAACATATGGTGTCGTCACGGAGCTTCGTTGACCAACTTAGAGTACCCTGTAACAGAATATGACCGAGACTGGTGGTTGTGTGGTGTTTGACGTTTCGCACTTCGAGAGGTTGTGCGTGTATCTATCTAAATCGAAAGTTAATCAACTCAGATCAACACATAAATGCAAATCCTTTGAAAAGAGATCTATTTGTATAAATGGGGAGGTGGGGTGATCTAATGGTTAAATCGTCCTCTCTTCACACCAAAAGCCCCGCCACGAATTATTATACAATCGACTGCCACATACTTACATGGGAAACAAATATGATGTCTTTGTAAAAGTGTTAAACTGATATTTATCACATGCACGAAACGAAAATTTATGTTTCTGTTGGGACTATTTGCGCAGAGAAACTGATGTTCAACATGTATTCAACACAAAACATGTACGTGTATTCCACACACACACATACTACAATTACTCAACATGTCCATTTAGACAAGAAGAGTAATTCAATTTTCACTTTAAACCAATAACGTTATGTCAACAATACCGTGACATGTAAACTGTAGAATGACGTCATAGCTTGACGTCATAGTAACTCAAGTCAATATGACTTTTGTTGGATCTTGGTTTGAGTCAATTTATAGTTAAAATGGATAAATTGTCATTGAAACGACCGCACGTTATCAGAAATGAGAGGGCCACTGTAGCTTGATAATGACCACAAAATGGCCACTTTTTTAAAGGATAGCAACTTCTTGAGTTTATTTTCACGACGTTTCGGGGCTTATCCTAGCCCCCTCACCAGGTTGAGCTGAACTGAACAGTAAGGCTTAATTGTTAACTCTGCCCATGACCTCACGATGCTTATGACGTCACAATGCTATGACAACATGATACCAGTAGCTAACAGGAATGCTATGACAACATACAAGAATTAGTAGTGAATGGTTACAACTAACATGACTCACAGAATGAATACATCTTATTTGGATATATAGTAGTGTTGTTGGATTAAATTAGAAATGACAGATCCTTATTATACCAAACCGTAAGTTTAGACATGTACAGAGATTTTTGATAAATGTATTACAAGTATAGCATTATTGTTCATCCATGGGTGCTCTTGTCAGTCGTTTTTACTATAATGTTTGGGTGATGCACTAAGGAGGTAAAACCCTAGATCTCTGGTGATCTCCGGTACTAATCTTCTAATGAAGATTGACTCAAGAAGTTTCCTTTTCCGCCAAATATTGACGATGGACACCAAGATTTGAGAGTGTTGCCAGTTGATTTTGATTTTCTGAGAGTGCAGATTTAAGATCAGATTTTTCAAAGTGAAGTTTTGTGTTCTTTTGGTGTAATGTTGAAAGGCAGGCAAGTTTCTCCAATGTAGCTGCTTCCACAAATACAAGAAATTTGGTATATACATCCCCTGGAATTGGACTCATTCTGGTTACTGCCACCTCTCTCATTTGCTCTCAGGATGGTTTTTAAAGTTTTATCAGAATAAAATGTCACATCCAAACTTGTTATTCTTCTAATGAGTCGGCTGATGTGATGGCTAATCTGGCCTTGGTATGGAATGTTAATCCTGATGGGTGCTGGTTCAGTTTTCCTTCGTCGGGCAGTTGACGAAAGACCTCGGGCTTCTGCAAATGATAAAATAGCGTTAGCGGTGTGCAGCTTGACCTGAGCTACTTTACATATGCATGAGCCGGGAGGTCAAACGAGCTCGCTGCCTAAAAGCCCGAATGGGAAACATTAAACCGTCTACAGCTGATTGTTTAGAGAATGTTAGCACATTGCTGACGATCTCGCGACTCTGAGATGTCAAACACCGACCTTGTTTCGGCTGTTCTGTCATGTTAACAATCAACTGACAATTGCGCACCCCTTCACAATAATAGACCCGACCAATTGTGACACGGTCACGCAATGCATTAGTATTCACTTGATCAGGTCAAGCTAAACAACCTGTGCCTGTTATTTAGGTAAACCAAATTATTAACCGTTCACCCTACAATTGCCTTGTTAGCACGGACACTGAACGGAAGGTGCAATACCTGGCGTGGTCGGACGCCTTGTCCTCATGACTACTGACCATGATTCCGGTGGCAAGTTGACCAAGTACGGATGTCATCCGTAGGCAGCCCCTCCACGCCCTCCTACACAGGCAGTCAGCTTTAATGTAGATCTGAACTAAACGTACACACTGAGATGTAGAGTATGTAGACTACTGCAGCACGAAGATTACACAACATTCCAATGATCAGGCTTACTGCCGAATTCACGACAGCATTAAAGTACAAACTTCAACAACCATGCTCTTCTGTTAGGGGGGTATTGAGATCAGCTGTTGACAACAAGGAGATTTTGAGACACATTCTTTGGCGCCATACGCATGCGTTCGTGATTCAGATGGTGTTTTTGTACGATTGTACTACAGTATTTGCGTTCTGAGTACAGTGTGTGGGGAAAACTCGTGACAATTAAGAATCTATACTTGGCATTTACCCGTACGTTTGATTTAGTATGCACCAGAGACCATATACCGATATATGGTCTCTGGTATGCACGTGTCGTAACATCTGTTATATGCACAACCAACACAAACATCCTATGCTGCTGTGAGTGAGATGAGTGGCGTGGCGTTGAGTGATGTATCAGATACATCATGACGCGTCATCTCTCCATGCATGAGGAAAGCCGGAAGTGATACAAGCCTTAGCGTGTACTATCTGCATATGGCCGGAGGTTACAAATAAGAAACATGGCGACGCTAGAACGCCCGCAACTCTGTGAAGCGACTTCCGCCAACTGGTATCTATATCTTATGCTGGAAACACCATCCGTACATAGCATTTTCAGTGAAATATCGTTCATTCGAAAACTGTATTGCTCAATAAACAGTTTATGTTTTCGGAACCATGGTCTATGATCTTCGCTCCTGTTGAGTCTGTCCTTTTGTCTCGAACACGGAACACTTGACATTACTTAAATGTCCACCGGATTTCCAGGTGACTTTGCACTTTGACGAACACGGACACACAATATAGAACTATATTTGTAGTTTATCTTCTCTTATACACTCTCGCTGAGAATTCACATCGGCATCAATCACTTTGTGTCAAACCTCGATTGTTTCAGGGTCAACCTATCGATTGTGGAAAGTAAGGTGTGTGACTGATAAGTAAAGCATTAAAGTGGCTTAAATATAGAGCGCAAGGCCTAGCGCAAATGTTTCTACGTCTAAGACAAGCATACCGGTTGAACGTTACGCCTGGGCGGACATTTTACCAACGCCCGGGCTAGAATTTACGTCCGACACACGAATACGGCCACTGGACGTGCAAGCGATAAACATGCATCCATTAGTGAGGTTCCTTCTCAGAAATACACAGAAACATTGCTCACCAATGGCCAGTACTGTTCTGTAATCATGTAGACGTTTTGATCTTGCCACACAGGCAACGGGTTATCACACCTACCATCGTCATAGCCATGAGAACTTGTCAACCGAGGGAGGAAGCATGAAGTGAAAATTTATGTCGCTTAATACAATGAAAACAATGCCGGCTATTGTTGATACTATAAGTTACGGTAAGTTAATTCTTCCCGTGTTTCAGTCCGTGATTGATTACTTTGACAGAGATTACTTGATCCGCACTAGCAAGAAATATTAAGTCAAAAGATGGGGTTGGCACACAGAACAGAACATGGTCCCTGTGTTACGTAGATTGACTGGAATAGATTGACAGAACATTTTGACAATAGCAATGAATCCGTTCAGTACCATCGGTGAAAGATGTTGTCGGTTTCACCCCGGACATCGCTTGACCATGTCCACGCCATGTCTAAAATGTCGAAATCATGTCAGTTTGGAATATCTTCGCAGGAGGCGGGGAAGAGCAATGGAAGACAGGAGAGATGCAGGTACCACACAACCGGTACGTCAAAATGCACAATATCCATAGCAATTCATTATAAGTCAAACATACCTATACGTCATCGTACTCATTTTACATATCTTCCCCAGTCATTCACCTGATAAAGAGAACAAGAATTAGCTCTGAAATGTGGTGTAAGGAATACAGCCAAGTTGTTATACACAAAAACGTGTCATGTTGTCATGTTCGTCCAACTTCTAAGTGCCTTTCAAGACCTTCCCCATTTAACTCTCGTATAATGTTTTGTTCAGGGTACATAGCGTGCATTGTATGCGTCTGCTAAAGGGCGCCTAAAAGATGAATTGAATACCTGGCACGCTATGATATTCAGTGTTGCCTTTCCCCTATATAACAATACATGTGCTTTCTCTTTGTGTGTGTGTGCGCGCGCGAGCGTGTGGATGTGTTAGTTTGTGTGCGTGCGCATGTGTGTGGTTATATGTGCAAGGCAGAGGAACAAGTGTACCAGTCTCAACTTCTTTTGGCATATCAATGTAAGAGGTACCTTATTCACGACACTACTGAAACAACTTACTCAACGGAATATTTTGAGTAGACATCTATACTCGATACACGATATCATGACATCTTTTCTTCCAGACCAAAGACGTGCCATATTTAGTGAAGGACTACCCTCGACCAGCACCGCCTGTACAAAGGAAGCAGGATATCTTCGACCCCGATGATTTCACCGATATCCACACAACTCAGGTTTGTGAAACGGTAACATGAACATGAAACTGTGACATCATCTACTACATAATAACGGTAACATTAAAATGTCTTAAACATCATTTACAATCGAATATACCTCAAGCATTATTTATAATGATATTCATTTCGGAATAGGTAATATACCATTTATCCGTTAAGATACGGATTCGAAATGGTCTCGAAACACCAAGCGGCGATTAACGGGATCGAGCAGTTAGACTCGCTGACTTCGTCGACCCGTCATCGCATCTCGAACTCATGTTGTTAATCACTGGATTGTCTGGTTCAAACTCGATTATTTACAGACCGAGGTCACGTGGCTGGAATATTGTTGAGTGCGACGTTACACAACAAGCTAACATATAAACTAGCAAACTAATAGCCATTTGTATTTTTCATCGCAACTATTTCGTTTTTATCTAAAGTTGATACAAGAATTAGCGGTATCGATGTTGGTAAACTAGTAACTGAAGTCTTTCCATGGCCATGATAAATATCAGAATCAAAAAGTACAGTCCGATGTAGCCCGATTACGTCATGGGCATGAGTAATTCTTGTACACAGATACCAGATGAGAACCTGAGTGACTTCGCAGCCTTAGTGGGTCATCTGACAGACGGTCTGACTACTGACGTTCAGAAGGTCTGGGCCATCTTCTCTTGGATTGGAAACCAAAATGTTCTCGACACGAAGTACCCGGATGCAACAGACCCATACACCCCCAGAGCATTTCTTAAGGGAATTCAGGAGGATCCGTCATTATATGCTAAACTATTTGCCATCCTTTGCAGGTAACCAGTCGAAAAACGTGTAGAGTAATCATGAGTTTCTGGTTTAACAAAATACCGTATCGTCCGTGAATTAAAATAATCTATACTTTTCAGAGAGGCTGAAATCCCTTGTGTTGTTCTGAGTGGACGAGCGAAGGCCGGAAGGTACGAGGTGGGAGACAAAGAGATAGGATACAGTACATGGAATGCTGTGTATGTTGCGGAAGGGTGGAGGTTTGTCCACTGTAACTGGGCCTTCATCTCTGTCATTGGCAGTAACGTTGCCGGCTGGTTGAAGGTCGAGGAAGATGGGAAGAGAGTAACAGAAGATGCTGAAACTAGTGATGGCGAGAGGAAGCACGAAGCTGAGTTCAATGACAGCTACTTCCTCGTGGATCCAGACGTGTTCATCTACTTCTGTCGTCCAAAGCAAGACGCATGGCAGCTTTTGCGGTCCCCCATTTCTATTAAACGCTTCATAGCATTGCCTTTTGTGAGACCAGCATTTACAGAAACTGGTTTATCCTTCAGATCTGGACAGGAAGGAACCATCAGATCCAACATGGGGGAGTGCGACGTTATCATCAGAGCACAGAAAAGGACGTGCCAGTTCAACTACACCTTGTATTATAAGAAAGACTCCGGCAAGGAGTTTCCTGATGCCCAGGGCTCTGACAGGTATGTTGCGATGATCAACAGAAACCAAGATGGCGAAGTCAAGTTCAGAGTTCGTTTTCCAATAGAAGGTACATACAAACTTTCATTGTTCGTGAAAAAGAGCAAGGTGTTCTTGTGGATGTGTGACTTCAAGCTTGTATGTGAACAACGCAAGGCTGGTTGTGACCCTTTACCAGAAACCCCAGCTATCGGATGGGGACCGGGCATCACTGCACGATCGGAAGGTCTATACAACATATCCCACGATGATGGGATAATTGAATCCAAAGATGGGAAAAACATCGAAGTGTCGTTCAACGTAAAGGGGAAACAGAAAATCAAACCTCGTCTCAAGCATGCCCGTCTCCCTGACAAAAAGATGAAGCAGTTCATCTCAACATCGTTCCATAACGGCACCGTCAACATCAGACTGAGACCTGATGATGGGGAGTATGCCCTTGTGATTGACAATGAAAAGGAACATGCAGGTCAAAAGAATGTTCTTAACTACATTATCGAAGCAGGCGAGCCCAACAGAAGGCCAGTGGGATTCAGAGAGGTAGGACTGTTTGAAAGAGAAACTTATGTTTGCAAACAGCTGGTGTCATAGGAACTGGAAAGTGATAGTGATGCCTATGATAATATTCGGGCTAGCATATGAGCTGCTCTTAGCCGAGACTTCTTATGGAAATGGCCCTGTCGCTTTTATATTAAGCATGTATATCAGTCATTGTTTTAAACTATTTGATCCTTTAAAAAGGACGCAATTTACAGATGTCAACCTCTGAAATATGACAAACAAGACGTACATGTGTACAAGCACATTCTCCATAGTATTTCACCAGGGGAATGAAAGTGTTTTCTACACTTTATTTGATCCGTTAAATTATTCAGAATGATGTGTTTCAGAATGCCACAGAAGAAATGACGTGGCAGAGTGGTGAAGGTGGGGTGTTGTTTGTGTTTAGAATGTTTGAAAGAGATTGACGTGGCAGAGTGGTGTAGGTGGGGTGTTGTTTGTGTTTAGAATGCTATAGAGAGAATGACGTGACAGACTTGTGTAGGTGGGGTGTTGTTTGTGTTTAGAATGTTTGAGAGAGGTTGAAGTGGCAGAATGGTGCAGGTGGGGTGTTGTTTGTATTTAGAATGTTTGAGAGAAACTGACGTGACAGAGTGGTATCGGTGGGATGTCGTTTGTGTTTAGAATGTAAAAGCGTGAATGACGTGACAGACTTGTGTAGGTGGTGTGTTGATTGTGTTTAGAATGCTACAGAGAGAATGACGTGACAGATTTGTGTAGGTGGTGTGTTGTTTGTGTTTAGAATGTTTGAGAGAGATTGACGTGACCGACTTGTGTAGGTGGTGTGTTGTTTGTGTTTAGAATGTTTGAGAGAGATTGAAGTGGCAGAGTGATGTAGGTGGGATGTTGTTTGTATTTAGAATGTCTGAGAGAGATTGAAGTGGCAGAGTGGTGCAGGTGGGGTGTTGTCTGTATTTAGAATGTTTGAGAGAGAATAACTTAGCAGACTTGTGTAGGTGGGGTGGTGTTTGTGTTTAGAATGCTACAGAGAGAACGATGTGACAGACTTGTGTAGGTTAGGGTGTTGTTTGTATTTAGAATGCTACAGAGAGAATGACGTGACAGACTTGTGTAGGTGGGGTGTTGTTTGTGTTTAGAATGCTACAGAGAGAATGACTTAGCAGACTTGTGTAGGTGGGGTGTTGTTTCTGTTTAGAATGTTAGAGAAACTGACGTGACAGAGTGGCATCGGTGGGATGTCGTTTGTGTTTAGAATGTTAGAGCGTGAATGACGTGACAGACTTGTGTAGGTTAGGGTGTTGTTTGTATTTAGAATGCTACAGAGAGAATGACGTGACAGACTTATGTAGGTGGTGTGTTGTTTGTGTTTAGAATGCTACAGAGAGAATGACGTGACAGACTTGTGTAGGTGGGGTGTTGTTTCTGTTTAGAATGTTAGAGAAACTGACGTGACAGAGTGGTATCGGTGGGATGCCGTTTGTGTTTAGAATGTTAGAGCGTGAATGACTTGACAGACTTGTGTAGGTGGGGTGTTGTTTGTGTTTAGAATGCTACAGAGTGATTGACGTGACAGACTTGTGTAGGTGGTGTGTTGTTTGTGTTGAGAATGTTTGAGAGAGATTGACGTGGCAGAGTGGTGTAGGTGGGATGTTGTTTGTGTTTAGAATGCTACAGAGTGATTGACGTGACAGACTTGTGTAGGTGGGGTGTTGTTTGTGTTGAGAATGTTTGAGAGAGATTGAAGTGGCAGAATGGTGCAGGGGGCTGTTGTTTGTATTTAGAATGTTTGAGAGAGATTGAAGTGGCAGAGTGGTGTAGGTGGGGTGTTGTTTGTGTTTAGAATGCTAAAGAGAGAATGACGTGACAGACTTGTGTAGGTGGGGTGTTGTTTGTGTTGAGAATGTTTGAGAGAGATTGAAGTGGCAGAATGGTGCAGGGGGCTGTTGTTTGTATTTAGAATGTTTGAGAGAGATTGAAGTGGCAGAGTAGTGTAGGTGGGGTGTTGTTTGTGTTTAGAATGCTAAAGAGAGAATGACGTGACAGACTTGTGTAGGTTAGGGTGTTGTTTGTGTTTAGAATGTTTGAGAGAGATTGAAGTGGCAGAATGGTGCAGGGGGCTGTTGTTTGTATTTAGAATGTTTGAGAGAGATTGAAGTGGCAGAGTGGTGTAGGTGGTGTGTTGTTTGTGTTTAGAATGCTAAAGAGAGAATGACGTGACAGACTTTTGTAGGTGGGGTGTTGTTTGTGTTTAGAATGCTACAGAGAGAATGACGTGACAGACTTGTGTAGGTGGGGTGTTGTTTGTGTTTAGAATGTTAGAGAAACTGACGTAACAGAGTGGCATCGGTGGGATGTCGTTTGTGTTTAGAATGTTAGAGCGTGAATGACGTGACAGACTTGTGTAGGTTAGGGTGTTGTTTGTATTTAGAACGCTACAGAGAGAATGACGTGACAGACTTGTGTAGGTGGTGTGTTGTTTGTGTTTAGAATGCTACAGAGAGAATGACGTGACAGGCTTGTGTAGGTGGGGTGTTGTTTCTGTTTAGAATGTTAGAGAAACTGACGTGACAGAGTGGTATCGGTGGGATGCCGTTTGTGTTTAGAATGTTAAAGCGTGAATGACGTGACAGACTTGTGTAGGTGGGGTGTTGTTTGTGTTTAGAATGCTACAGAGAGAATGACGTGACATACTTGTGTAGGTGGTGTGTTGTTTGTGTTTAGAATGCTACAGGGAGAATGACGTGACAGACTTGTGTAGGTGGGATGTTGTTTGTGTTTAGAATGCTATAGAGAGAATGACGTGACAGACTTGTGTACGTGGGGTGTTGTTTCTGTTTAGAATGTTAGAGAAACTGACGTGACAGAGTGGTATCGGTGGTATGTCGTTTGTGTTTAGAATGTTAAAGCGTGAATGACGTGACAGACTTGTGTAGGTGGGGTGTTGTTTGTGTTTAGAATGCCACAGAGAGAATGACGTGACAGACTTGTGTAGGTGGTGTGTTGTTTGTGTTTAGAATGCTACAGGGAGAATGACGTGACAGACTTGTGTAGGTGGGATGTTGTTTGTGTTTAGAATGCTATAGAGAGAATGACGTGACAGACTTGTGTACGTGGGGTGTTGTTTCTGTTTAGAATGTTAGAGAAACTGACGTGACAGAGTGGTATCGGTGGGATGTCGTTTGTGTTTAGAATGCTACAGAGAGAATAACGTGACAGACTTGTGTAGGTGGAGTGTTGTTTGTGTTTAGAATGCTACAGAGAGAATGACTTACTGCTTGACAAGTATTAGATGAGTCACGACCTGACAAATGACCCCAGTTTGCATATATGGGAACACGGAACATTTCCAGAACTCCAGAACTCCAGAACATTTCATTTGAAACAAGAGGGAAACAGGTTGTCGTTTAAATATTAAAATGTTCAATTTCCTCGTGCGAATCGTGTCTTGCTTAACGAAATCTCTCTACGGGATACGTGATAAACAGTAGCAGTATTGATTTCACGCCACCGTCAGCGTGTATTACACGTGCTTAGTCCCCGACCTACCTCATGTACCTATAGTAGCCGAGGGTATTCGTCTACATTCCTTGCCCAGCCTACTTGTCACAAAGGCGTTTACTGCGCAGGCTCATCTAATGCGTGTCAAGCAGTAGCAGACTTGTGTAGGTGGGGTGTTGTTTGTGTTTAGAATGCTACAGAGAGAATGACGTGACATACTTGTGTAGGTTAGGGTGTTGTTTGTGTTTAGAATGCTACAGAGAGAATGACGTGACAGACTTGTGTAGGTGGGGTGTTGTTTGTGTTTAGAATGCTACAGAGAGAATGACGCGGCAGCAGCTGAAGGAGGCGACGAGAGAGAGACGAAAAGACGACATCATTGCCTACATCGCCAGATTCAATAAGATGAAGCTGGAGGACAAGGGACATCTTACAAAAGCCAGGCAGACTCTGGAGAGTATTGAGATCAGAGAAAGTATGTATTTTGTATGTTGTTCCTTGTTGTACGACGTCAGTATTCAACCAAAATACGACTAACGCATTCGCCATGACAAGTGCTCTGAAACCTTAAGATTTAAGGACCGCCTGCGTATTAGCAGTAAGTTTGATGTATTAAATTATTACGACACATAGTGAAATGAAAATCCTATGTTCAAACCATGTGAAACTTCAGGAAAGTATTATTATATTCCACTTGCTCTGGATCAAGGCACCTAATACTGCGACTACATAAGCAGCATCTAAATCGATAATCGATGTACACTGCGACTTGTCAAGAGACAGTTAAGACCAGTACTGTTTGTATGTTTGTATGTTTGTATGCTGTTTATGTCGTATTTAGATATAGTTCAGCTATATCGCGGCGGCATTATTACTTACAGGTGGGACACATTGGTGGTTGGTAGCCTCAACTCCTTTCTACACTGATGGAGTGCGATAGCGCACATTTTGCCGAATCAAAACCCCTAACAACCACTTGTTCATACGCCAATCATTAAAAACTTGCTTGCAAACTTGTAACATGAAGATTTGCTTGTGCATTAGCACCCTAGCAACCTGAACTCTTTGTTATATTTGATAAGTATGTACATGCTTCTGTAGGTAGGAAACAACTTGCCCATCGTTCCACTGCCTGTACTGGTGTGGAAATGTTCCTAAAAACAAATATTTCTGAATGTTGTTTCTTCTTGAAAGTGTTGAACTACAGTGAGCATCTCATTGTTCAAATTACACCAGTTTGTTCATACACCAGTCATTGAAGATTTGCTTGCATATTTCAGCACACAACTTAAATCTTTTGTCGGTAAAATCTATAAATGTTCGATATGTATGCAGCTCTGAGGTTCGCCTTGATGAGGGAGAGGTCTGACGAATTAGAGAAAGCGATAAGGCGAGCCCGATCATCAGATGTCGGCGTGAAGTTGGAAGCTGACTTAGAGAGAGCTGAATCAGCACTGAACAACCTTCTCCATCGCAACTCTGTGCCACGGCATCTATCAGCTGTCACCCAAAGAAACGTTGCCGAGCTGCGAGCCTTGAGAACACTGACCGTTCCCCTTCAAGAGATTTTCACTGCTCTTTTCTTGTTACTGGGAGAAAACAGATCCAGGCTACAGGTAAACACAAAAGAAGTAAGATTGTCTATTCTGTATTTACCTTCTCTGATCCCTTGCAATAAACAGATAAATAGCACCTTTTGCTAGGATGCATTACGTCCAGTATAACATTTGGGAGCACGTCCAGCAATGATAATGACATCAAGCTTGTAGCATATTGCCGATGTAATTGTTGCACACAATTGTTACTCGGAGGTGACTTTCAATTTTACCTCAGATTCAACATCTGTATTTAAATGCAAGAGTTTATTTTACAAAATATTAGAGCTGTTGTTTAAGCTGGTAACCAGTGATACGCCATCCGTCTAACCTCGGGATCTATGAAGATCCGAATAGAAGTGATCACCAACAACCCATCTATGTCGTGGGAGACGACGAACGGGATTGTCTGCAGCTGGTCAGGCTTGTTGATCTGGTAGATGACCGTCATAAATTCCCTGGGCAGATCAGCGCTCATGATGACAGTCAGTGGAATGTCTGTTCCAGACTATGTTGTCCATAGACTGCCACATAGGTGGAACGCTGTTGAGAGCCGAGTCAAACAACAGTCAAATCTAATGGTCCCTGTCATTAAATAATGGAATCTTAGAAATAGTCCCTAAGCACACCATTGAATCTTGGTCACTTCGTCATAGAATGCTGGTTCGTTGATAACCAGGTTATGTCAGTGTATAAAAGAATAACAATGGCATTAATAAGCAGATAACCCACTGTAGGCAGGTCTAACAGCAGGGGCAACAACACGGGCACAAATTGCGTATTTGGCACGATATAATTAGTTGGGTCTATCGGCATGATGTACAGGGATAACGTCTCATCCAGAACATTAATATAATACAGGATACGTATTCTTCCGTCCGAAGTGTTACGACCCGTGAATGTCCGGGGTAGAATAAACCTTCTGCAACCCATGCTTGCCATAACAGGTGACTATGCTTGTCGCAAGAGACGACTAATCGCGTGGTCAGGCTCGCTGACTTGGTTGACACATGTCATCGGGTCCCAGTTGTGCAGATAGATACTCATGCTGTTGATCACTGGATCGTCTGGTCCAGACTCAGTTATTTCCAGACCACCTTCATATGGCTGGAATATTGCTGAGCGCGGCGTAAAACTCAATTCACTTACTCACTGAAGTGTTACGAGTATCTGTTGCAGGACAGCGGCTACGTTTTGGCCTTGTTGAAGAGAAGTGGTCCAGATGGGTTACTGTCGCGGCTAGAACGATTCCAACCCAGTCAGGTTAAACCGGAAGTTGTACATGAAGCCAAGAAACTGTTGGAGAGGCATCAGGACGACAATGTGTCCCGAATCTGCGCTCCAGTCGGGAAAGTATATCAGAAGGTGGATATATAGTTGATGAAACCACAGTTATAGTTACATGTATGTGGATTCAAACACACACAGACTTAACATCATTACATATCAATACTAAATGGTGTCACTCTGTTACACTACCTGAGTTAATTCACTTTTTCAGGGCAAGGACCTTGTGGACCGTTACACATTGACGCGGTCACCTAGTATCCATAACGATGGCTCATCGTCTCCAGTCGTGGACGACCAGGAGGCGGACGATACAGATACAAACATACATTCTTCATCCCAGGTCAACTAAAACACGATTTGTAGTACACAAAGTATGCACTGGGGTTTAAAGCTCCCTTCTTTCTCAGTGAGGTGGACAGTATTCTCATTTTAGTTATGTGTACTGGCAACTGAAATCTCATGTGATATCATTGTTCTTTTTTTTCTTTGGCTTTAATGTTCTATTTGTTTCTGTTACGATACACTGAATCTTTATCTAGACAGGTCAATTATTTGAAAACGCTGTAATCGTCACGTGTTCAAAAAAAGCATTGTGACTATGAAAAAATATTCCGTTATGACGAGTGAGTGAGTAAGATTTTATGCCGCCTTGAGCAATGTTCCAACAATAACACGACAGGGACACCACAAATGGGCTTCACACATTGTACCCATGACGAAGATGCATTTGATCCGTTATGACGAAAACACGGGACCTGCACATACATTAAACAGGATATAAATCATTTCTTTCTTGATGTTTTAAGTCAATAAAGCGCTTAAGTTTATTCTGTGTGGTGCTGGCTTTGAATGGAATCTATGTTGTCCCTTGTTCGGGAACCATTTGGACGCATCAAGGTTTGCCATTGAAAGAAACCGAAAGACTCCAGCAATATTTGAACATGGATGTCCCTTTGAACATTGTAAGACCACAACATCCACGAGAGAATATAGGTCTGTATATTACCATTAAATATTTGACAAAACCAGGAACAGATCCCTCTAAAATAATAAAGTGACCCCATGTTTCTGAATCTGAAATTCGTAACCAAAGGAACTGATGCTGTACACTAAAGTTATGCTGAGACAAACGAATTTGTATCTGTACAAGCGTGTTAGTGTCGTTGTCGTTACACAACATCAGGCGTCCAGTGCCGTTATGCTTCACAACACCACAACCTTCATCTACATAAAACACCATTCATACCTGTACATGAATTACTTTCATTTACCTACATGTGAATATAGTGTACGCAAATGTATCATCTTCTACAGAATAGTCGACATCAGTTATGATACTTTTCTCGAGGAAACTGGACGCCTGGATTACGCTTTCAGAGAAACGAATGATGACTGACATGCCAAGCAGATAAGAGTCGTGTCCCTTCGTTAACGTTGTGGTTTCCGCTAGATAATAAACTTTACAAATATATAAATGAAACAACTGGAGAGAAAAGTGGTTTGTAGGTTCGCCTACCGAAGAAAACATATCGCTAGAACGCATCAACCCTCGATACAACAGATGATGCGTCCCATGTGAAAATGTGAAAATGTGAAAATGAAAATCACGTGACACGTGAAAAACGTTAAGTGCATTGTTATTATGACAAGGATTTGAAGGCTCGCCATCATTTACTGCAAGAGAAAAACACAAAGAAATGCCACGTCTTACAGCTGCAGAGAGCGAGCCATCGGAATGGTCCATATTGGGGCCATCCGTGCCTACATTGTAAGAATCTTCGATTGCTCGCTTGCTGTTGTAACTTACTTGAGGCGACGTTTCCGACAGACTTGGTTCTTCTTTTTGACCTTTTCCTTTAAGCGTAATACTAAACTTGAATTTCGGATTGAGAGAATCAACACATTGGAATTTGAAGGCAATGATATATGTTACGGTTGACGGGAGGGGAGGAGGCGTTTCCAGATTACGGTGCCCGAAGATTGTCTATGAATGCAGGTAAACCAGTAAGACTGGGTGAGCTGCGTGATTATTGTTCTGATCACTGTTGATGTGTTACAGGACCAAGACAACATGTCTGTATATGGTGCCATGTGTGCCCCCACCTGCATATGATAGTACCAGATCGATACACTTGACCCCGTACGTTACCTTCAGATCAGTGTCGATCCCGGTTGCACAACACAAGGTGCAAGTAAGTCTTTCCCGAATATATTCAAGTTAGGACAAGAACGTGTTATTCCAGATTCATGTGACAAATAAACTTTTACTTAAGTCACAATAAAAATACACTACAGTTACGTTTTGATATGTGTTGTACTAACATGAGCATGCTACTACATTCGGTAATGGCCATTACATGCGCTAACGCTGAGGGCCGTTTCCTATAAGTCTTCGTGTATCTGGTGAAGTCACCGGGGTATTACACTAGCATAGTGTGGCTAAATAATAAGTGTCTATGATTATTGTGCGTATATGGCCATACACTTGTTCTCATTATGCTACGTGTACATACAAAATGTAAGTATCTTTAAATCAGCTGGTCAACTTGGTGCGGGTGTTTCTATTGTTTGGATTTTACATGTGAGGTATTTCACCTTGCGTTCATTACTGTAGAAAACACTTTAGGGACGCTCCGGGCTTTTTCAAGATGAAATTTCACTGACTTCATCTGCATTTGGATGTTACATATATTTTCAAAATACTTCCAGAGGCATTACTTCCAGTTTTCTTAACTTAATATTATTTAACTAATTCCATTAAAGGCAATCTTACTACGAACTGCAAGTTCTGAGACTCTTTGTTTAAGATTAAGACTACAAGTGAACCTAAAACCTATATCTTCGTAGGTGTTTACCGTTTCAGTTTTACTTCCATTATACAGCCAGGTTCCCTTGCAGGCTAATTTCCAGCCTCTACTAAAAACTAGAATTTTAGATTTCGATAAATTTACAGGCAATCCCTACGTATCTGCATACGATTCTGAAATGTCTGGGTGGCACTGACGACCACCCGAGAAATCACAAGAAGAATATTCATGCTGTCTCCAAATAACACCAATAGAAATTAGTACGTCTGGAAGTAAATGGACAGCACGTTTGTGGTTTCTACAGAAAGCTCATTTGATAATAATGAGAACAACAACGGACTGATAATGCATAACTACCGTAAACCAAATGGACAATTAACATGTCCCGTGGATTCGAATTGTACTCTGACATATATATTCACTCATAGATGCTTGTAACATTATACTGTTTACGACAGAGCAAGTTCCAAACTTTATCTTGATTTCCAAAATCAAAAGCTTGTTTAATAAAAACAACGTGTATGTATTTACCTGCAGTATGGATAAAATCTCCTTACGTAAATGTGTATTATCATAAATCACATCAACGAATATGCTGAAATGGGACAGTGTGTGTGTGTGTGTCTCTGTGTGTGTGTCTGTCTGTGTGTGTGTGTGTGTGTATTGTGTGTGTTTGTATATATGTGTGAGTGTGTGGATGTGTTCTTTCTGTACATTTGATACGCCAAAGAGATAAAGAAATAACCTGTCTTGAGTTGTATATGTAACAAACTTGAACATAGTATTTCCTTTGAGAAATTGCTCAGTGTTTCCAATGGTAGCAACAGTCCACCTCGCCGGGGTACGAGTAACACCCAGTTATCCAAATCACCGAGCCAGGACACGCCATCTATTCAGTCACCATTTAGTAAACAAGGGCCTGCAAACCGGGGATACCTGAACGTTTGAAATGAATAAAAAAAATTTATAACCAACGGCATTCATGCTTGTGCCTGTGAAGTTGTAGCCACATTAGTGAAGACGCAACTCCGGTTGCATGCATGTGCTGCTGTGCAGGAGTTTGTTTGTAAGATGTAAAATCTGGCTTTTGGTGTAGTGTGCAACCAAGAAGCGGTATCAGATAACAGTGTTGTTACGAAGTCGTTAGGTGACAACAACGTCCCAGCTTAGATGCACATGCCATACCATACTCAGTTATCTACATAAACAGACGGAAATAAGTAAGTATTTTCACACGTTTCAATAGATATATTATAGACAAAAGTAGTTACTGATATATGTAAATTTTGAAATTATGAATAATGATATATCTTCTCACTGACACACTGATAAAATATCAATCATATAAATACCAACATCAATAACTTATTTTATCTGGTATATTTTAATCAGTACAATTATGATAATGGCATTTGAATGCAGTTCTGTAATTAACAAAAATTCATCGTGTAGACAATCAGAGTACGCACTGTTTTTATTAATTTTTACTTAGTTGATTGACAGTGGTGTATAAAATTTAATGCCTAAAGTGTTTCCCAGCATATGAATTTAACATATTTTTTCTCAATTCAAATCATTAATTGAGAAACATGTGTATTCTGATTTGGGTAGCTGAGTGTATTCTGATATTGGTATCTGAATCGCATGAATGTTTCCAGATCTCACATAATTACACTGTCTGTGCGTGTGTGCGTGTATCTGGGTATGTGAGCGCGTGTGTATTCTTTTCTGTAGTTCTTCACCTTTAGCAACTGATGATTTGGTTAACGTGTGAAACGTTAATTTAGAACATATTTTGACACAGGATCGGTTACGGTAATGGACAAAGGCGATAAACAGGTAGGACACCTATTGTTCCAATAGCGTTCATAGACTCAACTGGGTCAAAGCTATAGTGAGGCGTAATGTTCTAAAATGCATTATATGGAGGCAGGGTATACTGAGTCAAGCTAGAAAACATGTAATATGTAATAACAAACATGTAATAAATGATACATGAAAAATAAAGGACACAAAAATGTGGTGTTATCATTTTTATTAAAGTTGATAGGATGAACTGAGAATAATTGCAATGCGAAACATCGGCCTTGTGTTGTTTACAGAATATCAATATAAGGCGTAAACAAAGTGTCAAGTCATAGGGAACTACTCCTGATGTTTCAAACATGGAGTAGCGTGTATGGCCACCTCGTGCGTTCACTAAGCAGCTAAGCAACGTCTCGTGGACTGTCTGATAATGCGTGTCAACAAAATATTGGGGGCTCTGTGCCTTTATTCCTGCAAAGCAGTACCATGATCTTGCACATTCTGGAGTTGGTTTCTGAGAGTGCGCAGATTTCTATCAAGTGCATCCCAGATGTGCTCGATTGGACTGAGATCAAGTGAACTTGACACCCATTCAAGAACGTTGAACCTGCGTTCTGCAGGCAATTCAAAGTCAAAATGGATGTATGAGGTCATGCAATGTCACGTTTAAAGTGCTCGCCTGGACCGTGAGCTTCCACGAATTGAATATATTCGGGGGCTAGAACCTGGTAACATGCAGCACGAAGGTTTTCACTGATAACCAGAAGTCGGGAAAACGCAATTCCACATAGAAAGCACCCGAAACCACGACACTTCCGCCCCCAAATCTGTCAACTTCCTGTGCACGACACTAAGCATAACGTTCACGGCGTCGTCTACACACTCCCACCCCACCACCAGTAAATCTGTGGGTAGATCTTGATTCATGGCTGAAACAACTCGATTCAAATCTCGCGAGTCCTTCGGGGGTGTCGTCGGACCCACAGAAAACGCTGAAGTCGATGTAAGGACGTCAAACTGGTTCTGCAATAAGGTAGTGGAACACGACAGTGAGCAGATCGCAACCAGTTTCGGATGGTTTGTCCAGACAATGGACCCCCTAAACAGCTCATATCTGGTTCCTGCATCTGTAAAGATAATTACGGAGGTTACGGTTCTCAGCCTGTGACGTCACATGTGGTTGACAAGCGATTAGCAGTGTTACCGGTTTGTTACAATCAGCCCATGGTCCTTGCAACGTCATTCACTGACGTTCCCGTTTGCAGCATGTACGTCATAAGCACTAGCAGTTTCCCTTTCCGCAGTTGATAGAAACATATACGGTCGAATGCAACTGCGATGATAAAATCACGTGGCCAGTGGCACGATTCAACACTACTGTTGGCTGCACGACATTTGGATTCACTTAAATGTGCTCCGGTGAGATTTTTGCTACAGTCGACACTTGGGGATTAATATTATGATACCCGAAACCTGTCTACCATAACGATTCATAATTCTATTTACAAATATGAATTGTGAATTTTTTTGTTTTGACTCAGTATTTTTCGTTTGGCATTGGAATAGGGGTAACATGGTCTTAGGACTTTATCAAATTTTGAGGACACTTTCACATGCACCAGCCACGTATCTTATGTATTGAAATGATAACTGTAACATACTGCACATATTGTGGAAACAAAATCAAATATGAACCTCAACTTAACGTGGCTCTTAACACAACCAATCTGCCCGAGTAAAGCATCTTTTGGTGCTTAATGCCCATACGCTTATCTCACGTACATCACACAGGGGCGCACGAAGTACTGATCTTTTTAAATACAGTTAAAGAAGCTATATTCTTTAAATGCTGTTCTTGGTTAAACAAACAATAGTTGGAGCTGACCGATGAGTGTAGGGGAGAAATGTCCTTGTATGTAAGTCCTTGTATGTAATCGTTTTAAATCAGGCAAAGGCGCTTAACGATTCAACGATTAAACACGCAATGCTGGAACCTGTGATACTGTAAACGGGCAGATATCTGAATATTACAAAATGAATATAATCTCTATCATATGTACTATGTACCATGTACTATCATATCATATGTCCAGGGGGTGAATAATCAGTTAATCTTACTGTGCTTTTGTATTCTTAAGAACTACTTTGTGGTTCCTGCCTTTGTGAAAGGCTATCGTAAGCCTGAACCTCCAAGGACCAGGAGCTGGGACATATTCAATGTAGAAGACTACAAAGACCTAGACGAGCGAGTGAAGCAAGTATGTAACATTTTGCGTGATATTCATCTACTGTATACAGCCAATATTCCGCTGACGCTGTGCGCCGCTAGTTGACATCAAGATGAAGCAGAATAGCACACGTGCATCTAAACATAATTCGTCACTGACACTTTATGGTTTCATATGCAATTCAAATGTATTGAATGGCTTGATGTGCACGAATATGTACGGAAGACTGCTTATACATATTATAGCTAGATGTCCAGGTAACACATATTCTAGCCAATATTAAAAAGGGTTTTGTGTTGTGCCGGTAATATCATCTTTCAGTTTCTGACTAACACTCTCAATGAACGATATGAAAAACTATGATCATCATTGATCCATTTGACAAAATTGTGAAGCTTGTATTATGCAAATGTGGAAGCGTTCCACAATTTCATCTCGGGAAATACAAGAACCTCCTGGATGTTAAATATCCAAATAAAACAGATCCCTACTCACCAAACGGATATTTGAAGCGCATGAAGGAGAACACGTCGTTGTATTCTGTCCTGTTTGCCATTCTTTGCCGGTATTTCTAATTTCCGCGTTTGCACTTATCTGGTGAGATGAGATAAATTGGTTTTATTGTCTCTTCCCGGGTAAAACCAGTTTTATAGCATATTATGCACATGTGTGTGAGGAGGGTGTGTGTGTTGGGTTGGAGGAGCTCGAGGAGTTTGTAATAGTCGGGAATGTTTACGCAGTTATGCCCACGCAGTCATGCTTGCAACACTCAGTAGAGATGCCACTAGACTGTGAAAGCGCTCTAAGGAATTAATGCAATAGACAACAACATTGGATTTGGCAGATAAAGCTACAGGATTAAACTGTATGTAAGGACGAGAGTACACGAAGGTCAATCGAATTCGAGGCCAAACTGGCAACACGCGGATCAAGCGTATGGCGCTAATGTATGGCAAGCCCCCTTACATTTATTACGAAACTGCCTATCACATCTGTAATTCTAAAGATATTGGTACGTTTGTACATCTTTAAAATTAATCATATTTTGATAATTCAGTTTAAGATATTAAACAAGTCTTTTCGAGGTTATCAAAACTATCTCATACATACATACATACATACGTACATACGAACATACATACATACATACATACATACATACATACATACATACATATTACCTTATTTATACAAGAAATCTGTGTCGAAGCGTCGCCTCATCTGAATAAAGAATTGCTCTTCTATAAAACTTCCCCATATACTACTCTCCAACTAAACAATGCCACTCAAAGAAGTAATTTCATCATGTCAGGAATATTTAGATTTATTCTATAATTTACAGTACTGCATTTGAGAAATGTTCAATTTATATCAAATATTCAAGATGGGTTTAATTCAGTTCAAGTAATCCATAACTGAATTTGGACAAAGCAGGTCAAGAAAGGTCACGTCTCAACATGGAATCGCGTATTGCTGTTGTTTCTCATGAATGGCGGATAACATGATGCTCTTTCCCCAGTCTCGTAACCAGTCTAGTAACATGTTGCATCAACTCTTTCGAAATGAATGTGAAACGGGATTACCATATGAGTAATGGATCACAAGCTTAAAGTTATTCTGAGTTTACACTTTTCCTCTGTGATATGAAGATAGACTATGTAGATGTGGCGACAAGTAATGATAATTCACTGGTCTCAGATCTTGATAAAATTTGCCACATGCTTTTTCATGGTCATTTGCCCTGATTCAAATGTATCTTTGCTGTTCAAGAGAGGCTGACCTGCAATGTGTGATTCTGACCGGCAACTGTAAGGCAGGGGATTACGAGGTCGGAGACAGGAATATAAGTGGGAGCATCAGTGACTGGAACGCTGTATATATAAAGGGAGCGTGGAGGTTCGTGCATTGTTTCTGGGCTTTCACCTCACTGGTTGGCCGTAACACCGGGGGCTGGCTGAAGGTGGAACACAAAGGGGAGCAAGTACGCGAAAACATCCAAGAAAGTGAAGGCGAGAACAGGAACATGAAGCCAGATGATGATTACTTCTTTATAGAACCGGAGCAGTTAAACATGTTATGTAGATCAGAACAGAAACACTGGCATCTATTGAAGAAGCCGTTTTCTAAAGACAAATTTCTTGACTGCCCCTACATTCGACCGGATTTTCCTAAGTACGGTTTCACATTTAAGGGCATACAATCCGGAGTGCTGCAAACGAAATCGGGCCAGTGCAAAGTAGCAATCTTATCAAAATTGAACTACGGTTTGACGTATGAATTATTTTACAAGACAGATCAAGGACGACAGTTCCCAGAGGCAACGTCAGCTGATAGATATGTAATCATGGAGAACAAAAACGATGAGGATGAAATCAACTTCACCATAAATCTCCCAGTAACAGGAGTGTACAGACTAAGGTTGATGGAAGATGCTACAAGTTTATGTCTATGGGACTTCAAGATTGTATGCAAGGAAACATTGGCCAACTACAAACCACCTCCGAGACCTGACATCAACTGGGGCCCTGGACCAGCTGCAAAGGCCGCGGGGATCACAGGTATTTCTCACAAAACAGGGATCATCCCTGTTAAACGGGATGAAAACATGACGGTTCATTTCAATGTCCAAAAGGGTCAGAAAATCGAGGCAAGCCTGACGAGTGAGACGTTCCCTTTGGTTGAAACCAGACAATATGTTTCTACCACAGTCATCAGTCAGCATGTGCAAGTCACAGTGAGACCCGAAATCGGGACTTATGCTCTTCAAATCTACACAGTCGGTCGAAAGACGAGAGAACGGAAAAATGTCCTTAATTATGTTATAGAATCGGGGCCTACCAACAAAAGACTGAACTGCGACAGAGAGGTAATGTGATGAAGTGTACAGGTTTATTTATTTATTCAGAGTTTCCATACGTAATGCCACGCAGTTTTAATCAAAATAACGCTATATGAGCATCATCAATTTCCGTTCAATGCATGTATGATAAACGGTAAATATATACAGATCTGTGACTTGTTGCTTCAGTTTGCTGTTTTATACCAATAGCCAACTGATGAGAGAATGGTACGCGAACGCTTGTTGGAAGCGTCACGTTTGGAGAATAAAGAAGATCTCATCAAATATATGAGACGGTTCAAGCAACTTCAAATGGGAAACGTCAGCGTGTATACAAAAGCCAGGCAATCACTGGAGACGTTAGAAATCAAACAAAGTAAGCAATTTGTATGAAACATGTACGTACAGATAGACAAGATGGAAGTTATCTTGGATTATACTTACACCGTGATTTCAGTTAACTGGCCATGGTTGGACCAGTCATCTAATGTGTTGAAACTCCGTGTAGAGCTGCGCACTTTAGACTTTCCAGAAACCTGTGAGGTGGGTTCGAATCTACACTTGTCATCAACACGGACGTGCTCGTGGATTGCAACAAAGTGTAGTGTTAAACGTCTTAGACCTGCGATCACTCACCCCATATAAAGGTGATGGTCCATGGAATAACGGAAATACCGTTTTCAGAAACTCATTTCTTTATTTCATCAGGGAAATACGTCAATGACATTCCTGCCTACCCTCTCCATCATAGGCATTTCTTGGTAACCGAACGTTATCAGCTTTACAATCCGGCATGTTACCTGTTACCTCCCAGTTCTAATGCACTGCTTCCCCGTCACAAATTTGATATAAATCTGTCTGTAAAACGTTAAACTGTACATAGACTTCATGGCACGACATATAAAGTTCGTCTGATAGATCAACCGGAACATATGACCACATACATTTATATTTGCAAATTACAACGAAAAACAAGTTTACAAGTGTGTATGCTAAAAAGAGAGACTACAGTCACATTTAGCATTTCATTTGTGTAACTTTGTTCCAAAGATCTCAGACAAGCTGTGCTGAGAAACCGAGCAGACGAGCTGTACAAGGCTATCGGACGAGCCAAATCATCTGATGTTGCGGAGACACTATCGACGAATATCAATGAAGCTGAGGTGGTTCTCAGAAAGCTCCTACAGCGTCGGGCCAATCCTCGGAAAACATCGCCGGTCAACAACAGGAACATTGCTGAACTGAAAGCCATTCGGCACTTAACTGTGCCTCTCCAAAATGTCCTGACTGCGGTGTTCCTACTGCTTGGAGAAGACAGGTGGACGTTACAGGTACATGCTAGACCTCGTGGGAGGATAACAATATCAGATACTTAGTACCACCACTGGTAATCCTTGTTTACACATCACATCTATGTTACCATTGTGAATCAGATGACATCGTAGTTGCGATTCATTACAGAAGGTCATGATGTAACATGAAACCTGTTGCACATGTCAGAAGAAATTATAAGTCTGTTGTTATATTGTGCACCGTTTCCATAGCGAGTGGTATGCCCAAATGATATTGCTAATCACATTAATACAATATCAGGATCCGCAATACCTTCTCGCTCAACTGAAACGACACACGGCAGATGAGTTGCTCCATCGTTTGAAGGTCTCCATTGACAAAGCTCCAGCAGATGCAGTAATGGAAGCCAAGCAACTGCTGGACAAAACTCCAGAAGAACGACTAGCTAGGACCTGCCCCCCAGCACACAAGATGTACAAGGAAGTGAGTAGTAACAAATGAAAATAGACATAACAAGAGTCATGCTTAAGAACGTCAGAAGGAAGATATATTTGGTATATCACTTACCCTGAAACATTCTTGAACCCACCTTTTTAGATTTATCTGTACAAATATACTGTACTAACCATCAAATGCCACAGGCTGTTGAGCTGTCTTAATTCATAATCCATGTTTTTATTTGGGATGAAAATACAAAACGTCTGGTCGAAAGAATGCCCAGTCTTGACAATCCTCAGTAGATGGCATGATTGGTGCTAAAGGCAAAATAACTGTTAAAATCACATTAATGGACCGCTGTAAATCTCCAGTCGAACACCAGGTGTTCTGATAAACACGTCATGCCAGTAACATCTGCCATTCGCTCAATGATGATAACGATGATGAATTTGTATAGCGTCTGCTTCTAAAAACTATTTCTCAAGGGCGATCAAGAAGTGACTTAGAAAAGCCTGACAGGGATACGGTGAACAAGATGGGCTTTGAGGCCTTATTGAAAGAGTTTTTACGGTTGATTCCAAGTGATAGGGTGGCTGTTCCAGAGTAATGGGACTGCAGCTGAGAAGGCTCTGTCACCCATAGTAGTTTATAGATACAAGATGGATGCAGTTGAGTATCTACAGCGTAGCACAAACTTTTGTGTTCGATGATGTTTTATGGCTAAAACATGTCTTTGTCTTCACTGCGCAATAAATTATGTCTGAAAAAAGTGTGACACTTCAGTTCAAAATCGATTAGTCTACAGACCACATAGATGATCTATTCTTTGAAATTGTTTTACCCCTTAAGTACTGTATCTTTTGTTATGTGCATAAGCGAGTAGGAAATCTTCAAAATGTTCACATGCAATCGAATGTTACTTCGTTTTCCTCGCCAGTTGTTAAATCAGACACTCCGAAACCATGTACTGTCTTTGTTGAGCCAGCAGACTTGACAAATATTTAGACTGGTCCCGCTGGTATTAATACTGGGTTATTTACAGTAACTGTATTTACAATATTTACTTCGTTAGGGTGTGCTTAAGTGTTCAGAAAAATGTTTTACTGTTAGATATGCTATAGTCTCCCTGGTTTCAAAATGTTTCATCAATAGTGCTTACACTCTGTATTTTCCTGGCCACACGCCTGGGATGTAATTATTTATAACATGGTGTAACACAGCAACACTCCTGTAAACAAACCAGTGAGTTGTTGAACCAGAATATGCAGTGGTTAAATTTGTGTTAGAACTGTGTAGAGGTTCAGGTTTCAAAAATAATCAACTTGAATTCACTTTTAACATTAACTATACGGTCACAATAGATCAATATTCAGATATTCACTCATCTAAAGAACATAATGTTAAGCATTATTTTATTTTTTCAAATTTTTAAAACGTTCAACTTATGAAAGTACCTTGATTATTTATCTAATAAACAAAGTAAAGGAAAAAGCAGCCATTCTTTCATCTTTTCATTATCCCTGATCTGTGAGCGAGGTTTAGGTGGTGTGAGGTGTTTGTGAAGTATGGTCCTATTTAAGAAAACATGAAGTGTCCATGAAGTTATGTTGATTCATAATAATGGTAATGACAGCATACAGGTCTAAATAAGATCTCATACCCTTAATAGACAGAAAAAAACTATGTTTCATAGCAAGTAACAGGTGATACTGTTGATACTTTTCTGTTTTACTGATACCTGTCTGAAGTTGATTGATTTGATACCTCTCTGAATGATTACCACACAGGCTGTGAACATCGTGACCGGCTATGGAGGAATACCCGGGACTCAAAGGTCACCAAGTATTTACAACCAACCTTCACCTGCAGAATTTACTTTCACTTGAGCCGCCAACATGGGTCCTAGATCACAAAGGATAAGCAGTCAGCCTTCATTTTCATTTGAGAGCGGTTGGAAACTACATACTGTCCATACGTTTGTTGAACCGGATTAACTATTTCTAGCCAAATTTCACCACAAAGAGGATTCAGGTTCACATCCTGGCACAGTTAAACAATAAATCCTCTAACACATGGCGTCTTTATTACGGAAGTATTCATGAACAGTTCTTCTTAAGTCATTTATTCGCATTTGTACTTCATGAATGTTTTCAGATGCCTCAAGATTCTTTCCCATAAACGAAACTAGCAAGTACAAATCCCATTCAGCTGCTTTATATCAATGAATATTTCACTTCAATACCACTGTACATGGTCTCGACAGATTTTTATGTTCGTATCGTTGTATTTTGTTTTCGATGACAAAACATGTGTTGTTATATTGTGACATAGGTTGACATGTTGGGTTGTACCTCATGTATAATGTGTTCAAAACTCCATACTTTCAGGGAGCCTATATATGTTGTAGAGTATCTCTGATACAATCCAGAAAATTAGTGCTATTACTCATGGGCAAACACGCACGCACGCACGCACGCACACTAAATTGTTTCAGAGACATTTTAGAAGTTGCTGAGCTAAAGATGAAAAAACAAGTTTTATGGATGATTAACTTCTTTATTTTCACAATGGCGACGTTTCGGTATGGATTCTTATACCGTTTTTCTTGACAACAGCACCTAAACACTACCAAGTCTGACTCAGCTCCTGTTCGCATCTCACTTCCCTACATTGGCAAAACATCACACCACATTAGCTGTCTACTCAAGCAACAAGCAGGCACATACTTCACCACAGCCACACCCATCAAAACCATCATCAGGGGAAATGGTAGGCAACATTCCACAGCAAAACAAGAGCCTAAGGGTGTGGTATACAACATCAGCTGCAACTGTGGCAGCAACTACATTGGGGAAACATCCAGACCACTAAACATTCGCATCAAAGAACACAAGACATCAACAAACAAAGCAGACAAAAAATCAGCCATTTCGGAACACATCACCAAATTTTCTAACCACAAAATCAATTGGGACACTATCAAAACACTCTCCAGCAATGAACATGGTTACAAGCAGAGAAAATTGGGGGAAGCTATTCACATCCACAGACAGAACCGTTCCATAAACAGGGATCAGGGTATATTTCTACCTGACCAATTCGACACTTTAATCAACAAATATTAATCCCTGGCTTCCGTCACTAATCCTCCATTAATTGGTCCCCTCAACGCTGTAATCCCCCCCACCCCTGGCTTCACATTAATCACTGGTTATATCAACAACTCTAGTTATATCATTTCATGTTTTTGTTATCTCATCTCCTCAATTATGTTGTTGTTATTGTTAATCTCCTCAGCTATAGCTGATGTACCTGTATATAAACTGTTACACCTTGTCCTCCCATATGCTTGAAAAAGGTATAAGAATCCATACCGAAATGTCGCCATTGTGAAAATAAAAAAGTTGATCATCCATAAAACTTGTTCCTTCACACATGTGTCTGAACCACCTTGGCTTTCAATACCTCTCCTTGTCATTTCATATTACGAGACAGTTTCACTTAGAACAACATTCTTTGTAGAGTTGTCAGTAAAATAAGCAGTAGCTCCTACATGTGGATGCAATGAATATGCATTCAGTCAGTCTGTCACCATCCCTGAAGGCAGAATCCTTCTTAGTCTCACAAACATGGAACACTGAGGTTCATCCCCACTCCACTCCACTGCATTGAAACGTTCCTTTAAAAACATGTCACAGTATAGTATTCCCAGAAATTATTGAGAATCATGTTGCGTCATGTAACTCATTACGTTTATTAACTTCTGGCGTTTTACTTACATAAACAGGTTAAAACATCACCCTTTTACAGTCTGAGTCTTGTTTTAGTACTTTGTTAGACCTCCTCGCTCAGCAATGCATGCCTGAATACGCCTAGGCACACTACCCATCAAAGTTTGTAGGTAATCGTGTGACAGGGTATCCCAATATTGGACCACCTCGGCCTTCATATCTTCAATATTTCTCAGTCCCTTTTGGTTTATTCTGTCCTTCATGACTCCCCACACATTCTCAATTGGGTTTAGGTCTGGGCGGTAACTGGGCCAGTCTAAAACTTGAACATTTTCGCCCGACAACCACTGTTTTGTGTAGCGCGCAGTGTGTTTTGGGTCATTATCATGCTGGAAAATCCAATCATTTTCATACAATGTTTGTGCTGTTGGAAGAAGGTGACCATTTAGAATGTCAACGTATCTTTCTTTTGTCAAGTTTCCCGTGAAAACACACAATGGCGTCACTCCGAGAGCCGATATGCCACCCAACATGTGAAACTTCGGGCTATGTTTTGGCCGCTGGAAGATAGGTTTGACAGTATCTTTGGTCCAAATGTTCACACAATTAGGGAAAAGCCAAACAGAACTTTCATCCGAAAAGAAATCATTATCCCAATCTTGATTTTCATGAGCCCGACACCAGTTTAAACGTTTTTCCTTTTGTGCATCTTTCATCAACGGCGAGGGAATTCCACGTTTTTTCACCCAATTAAGTCTGTAATTCCTGCCTAACTGTTTCATTGCATACCTGAGGACTTCCTCTGCTAATCATTTCATTTCTGATGTTCTCAACACTTTTTAATTTGCCCCTACTCACAATCTGCCCAAGTCTTCGGCGATCCACAACACTGAATTTCCTTGGCCGACCTGCCCCTGCTTTGTGCTCTATCCCGGTTCCTGTTTGAATATTCTTCAAAGTTCTGTATACTGTAGACAGAGGAATACCATGTCTACAAGCTAACACTTTAGCATCAGCCTCACCCCTTTCAAAATCATCTAGAATGAGCTTTCTTTTCTCTCTTGCTGTAAATTCTGCCATGTCAACACAGGAAGCCGTCTGCTCAGACAAGGGAGATAACTCTTGACGTAATGAGCTGCCTTCTAAGCCTTCAAGAGTTGTCTCCCTTATTTAGTATGTTTAGTGCATAGTGAAAGCCCTTTTTTCCAATCTTAGCATCATTAGAAAAAAAACAAAGATTTTCTCAATAATTTCTGGGAACACTGTATAACTTTGTTATAATGAACTCCAAGTTGCTAGTGACGTTTGTTTTACAAAACAGTGTGCGTGAGTTTGAGTTTCCCTGTAAAACTGAGCATTACTTAATTCCCACACCACACAACATATGACAATGAACTGTTTCAAAACAATGTGTTATTTACCAACAGTGCTAAATTGCTGGTGACAAAGACTAGTAGATGTGTAATCATAAGTGTGATCATGTAACTAATAGCCTCACAGAAACTGCCTTGACAAGGATGTTTCTGATGACAGGCCAAATGGGTGTTTATCCTGACCAGAAGGATGTTATTGGTCACCCTAAAACAACAAGGTTGGGAAATATATTTTGGGGTGGGGTATATTGTCTTCCACTGACATTTGAACATAAAGTTGTCTCTTTTGGAAGAATAGTTTTGTACATGTCAGTTTGCTATTACCATGCTCTGCTTTGCATGTCACATTCAAAGGTCATAATCAATAGGCTGGTATATAGGTGGAAGGAAAGTAGAAATATAGCTGTAATATCTCCAGCAATACCCCAGTTTTATAACCATGCCACACAAACCAATGCTTGATAGCTTCACAGTACTACATGCCATAAGGACAAAAACAATAGATTGTAGCCACCTGACCATTGTTAGTCACTTTATACAAGAGGAGTTACATACTGGGGACCCAACATGGATTGCCATCATATACAAAGACATTGCATCTTGGTCTCTTACACAGCTTCTGCGGCTACGGAAGTGGAGTATCTACCATGATTGTTCAAACCAGGAACATTTTCTTTGTCAGCATCCACAATTAACACCTGACAATATACACCTGAATAAAGCAAAATGACAAACACAAAAATAGCATGTTGTGATTTATTATCACTGTAAATCATTAACAACAAATATAACAATTTTGATGGATTCTTCACACCTTTATAGTCCATACTACTGATTTATGAGCATGTTGTTATCAAAACTGAATACTGTATCAAAACTGTATCAAAACAATAACATTCTTTTTATTATTGCCTTTACAGTTCTACTGTATTTGCCAAGCAAACTCAAACTCTTCATAGAGGGTGCCATTTCAAGTTCTTAATTACAGACATTTGGATTCTTATTAAACAAAAGTGAACATATGTCTACAATTTCTAAGTGAAAACATCACTGAGTGCATAAGGGCTAAAGTAATTATTAGAGTATACAACTGCTACCTGACAAACATTTCTGTGAGGAGAGGTATTGTTTCCTTAATCTTTCCCCAACATAAAGGATACTGAGAGAATTTTACTCTGTTTACCTGGATACCTGTCTTCCAACTAGAGCTTACTATTCGCATATCACATACCAAACACTCACTTCAACAAACAGCAACATTTACCCACTAGATGTTTTCTTGATTGCAAAATCTTCACTGACTATTAGATGAAACATGCATGTCAAAAGTACACATAAAGTTGCATATGTTCTTACCAGCAGAACATTTCCCAGAGCATGCAGTACGCTTGGCTTGTGATCATGTGTTAAGAGGACCACACCTATCGATTGAAATAACATCTTGTAACTGACCAAATGAAACTCCATACTGTTTGGGACTACCCACCTGGTGTGTGTGTCTGTGTGTGTGTCTGTGTGTGTCTGTCTGTCTGTGTCTGTGTGTGTCTGTGTGTGTGTTATGCTTGAAAGGGTGTCCTCTCACATGCAGACCTCCTCTACCATACCTGTCAATCACCTTCCCCTAGAAAGGGTGTCCTCTCACATGCGGACCTCCTCTACCATACCTGTCAATCACCTTCCCCTAGAAAGGGTGTCCTCACATGCAGATCTCCCAACCCCACGTCCACCCCATACCTCTCAATCACCTTCCCCTAGACAGGGATGGTCCCATATCATAAAATAACACTGGTTTGGAACATAATTTTCTATATCAAGAAAATCTTGAAACTTCTACAACATTCCATATACTCATAACATGCCACATTCCCTGGCCTCTGTCCTCAAGACCTTGTCTAAATTCAGGAACCTTGTCATCATGCATTTAGATATCACAGACATATTAATCACTAAATATAAAACAGGAATATAACAATGAAGTATAAAACAAGGCTAATATATATATTCTCTCATTATATTCCAACATTTATATGGCTACATGCATAGATATGCGTGGAATGGTAAAATCATCTGAGAAATACATAGATCAACACAAATACAGAAATAGAACACATGGAGTGGTGTAATTAACACATGGAAGAAACATGTCCCGCATTATGCTACAATCTTGTTTGACTCAGTAAAATATATTGATTTTGTTATAACATTGATGACATATTCAGGACACACCAGAACAATGTCATCTAAGAGTAGCCAGGGTCAAGTCACTGTACATAATCATCTAACCCAACATCATCTCAGGAAAAAGAACCTGCTGATATGGCAATAAACAACATCACCCACAGATGGATTATTAACGCTGGTGCAGGGGAGGGAATCTATCCTTATATTTCACATTATCATTACTATAGTTTCTAAAGAAAGCAGTGGAAACATCAGAGGAGCTAGTAAGATAATGGTTGGGTACATAATATTCACAGATGTGGCAGCAGTTTCCAGCATAACCACCAGTCAGAACAAATTCTTTCACAGACTCCCACTGAAGTAATCAAATATTCAGTGTAGAATTAAGTAGCAAAGATGCGAAATAATATCCAAGAAATGATAACTTGTATGCAGCAGAATTCTCCATTATCGCAAAGTATATTTTAGCAATGGTACACAAGAAAAACAACTGCTTGTGTGATGTACGGTTTGCAATGAACAAAATAACAGCTGTCACTACTGTGACAAGTGAACTAAGCCTGGCATTCTTGGCTTGTATCTATTGCATGCCGCCATAAGAAAAAAGGTGTATATTTGTAGTGTTAAGACATTCATAAGCCTTTGATAAAGTATAGAGTTACAAGTTATGAATGCTTTGTGGGTCAGGACCCTGCACTGTAATTGAACTACAGCATATATCTACGTGTAAATGGCTGAATTGTACAGAGAGATCATGGCTACAAAGGCAGCCACATCATGAACCATGAGAACTACTTTAAATGACTGTAAACTAATACTTGGCATGGGCAGGGACACATTAAGTACAGTTATTGATAGGTAAAACAAGAGGACCATGACAAAACCTGATAAAACTGATATATGTGTAAACCTTGACTGAGTCTCAGTGCTAGATAGTGAGTGACCATTTGCCATGGTGTTGTTACTAATACTGACTTCACTTCATGTAAATACATTCTACAGTTAATATAAAAGAGGTGTGCAAACTTAATATGGGGCACATATTTCAATACTGAAATCTCTTCCTATTAATGCTACAAAAGTCTTAGGATCTAAAAGCAGACATAATAGCAGGAGCCAAATATAGCATCATTTTATAGCCTGTCTGCTGTGAAACAGGTAGCACCTAAGAAGCAAGACTGTCTTTGTTTGTCAACTCCCTCTCCTCCTTGGAGATGCTATTCCAAAAATTGGTAATATCATCCAGCCTCGTTCTTCCCATAGCTTCCCACACTGTCAACTCTGTCTGCAGAGACTCTTGCTTTGGGTTCACCCGAACACTGGACACAACCATGTTACCTGCTGCTGTCATCATATACACCGGTCCTCTTTTAATCTGCCCATCCTCCAGCCTTGGGGTTGATACATTCTCAAGTACTGACAGCTTGGGTCTTCCGTTATTAGGAAGGTTCTTATTGATGCCAATAATAAGTATCTTGCCATTGCTGGTTCCAACCCATAGTGTATCATGTATAACCTGCATGGACGATACAAGTGTCACAGGTGATTTCCGGGACTTAAAGTTTGCTGGTATTGTGTTGTATTTAGTGGATAAACTGGATGAAGCTTCATTACGTCCAGTGCTATGATGTTGAAGGTCTGGAGAAGAGGCACTGGTTTTCTTCGCAGTTGGGCTTCTTGGTGGTATAGCTGGGGGCTTGTCAGGTGATACATTTGAGTCTAGGTCCAGCTTGCGTGATTGTCGTGGGGATATAAAGGCTGATCTTGTTGGTACATCTGGTGGACAGGGCACAGTCAGAGTCAATCTGCGAGGCGGAACTGGTGGAGCGTTGTCATCACCCGACATACCCTTAATACACTTGGATCGTTCACCTTTGTCACTGGCTTTGTTGCTAATGTACTCAGTGGATATAGATTTCCTTGGTGGTAGCACAGGTTGCTGGGTCTCTTCTAGTGATCTTGTGGATAGTCTCGGGGGTCTTGGGGGAGGTGAAGTCTCCCCTGCTGACATTGATACTGAACGCGGTCCACGGGGATGAAGGGGAGGATTTGTCTCTCTGTTCTTAGTTGGTTCTGCTCTTATCGACATAGTTTTATTTTTATTCCTGGGTGGCCTAACTGGAACTGAATCACTGAGTGACTTATTGCCTGAATCTGAGGTACACAGTGTTGAGGGCTTGGGTGGTACATGAGATGCCTCTGACAGTGTCAGTTTTCTAGATGTTGTTTTGTCAGTTACTATTCCTGGTGACTCAATGTATTCATACAGGTCGGAGTCTTCATCCTCATTGGCTTCATCCACAACATGCCTGTCAGGTAACAGTGTTAAATAGTCATGTGGTTCCAAGGATCTATGCTTCATTGTGACTGGCTGTTCCTGATCCACTTCATCATACACATTCTGGCTAGGATTTGTTAGTTCACTTGCACTTGGGGTTGGGGCAGCTGGTCTCAAGTCTACCAAAGATACTGACTGACAGGAAGTACTTAAATTGGATGGCTTTGATGCCAAATTAGTGGCATGAAATTCATCATCATCAGACCCAAAATCAGACTCTGTATTACTTTCAGTGTCTTTGGAACCGGCTAAATATTTATACTTGACATCACTGTTTTGCACATCCAAACAAAACAACAGCTGTCTCAGTTCTGCATCATACTCAAACACCTTTGAGGACTTTCTGAAGGAGCACCAGACCTTGTTTTCATTAGAAACTAGTTGCTGAATAACAGGATTCTTTGCCAGTTTACTTGACATACTTTCTTGCTTTATGTCAATCTCTTCCTCTTTGAGAAGTGTCTGGGTACTGACAATCACCATCATGTGTCCACAAGCTACCCATAGTTCTCTGCCCTCACTGACCAAAGTCATGCTACATACTGACTGGTCAGTTGACAGTGTTAAAGTCTTCAACTGTCTCCATGTCTTGCTTGTTTTCCTCATGTTGGGCTGATGTGCATAGATAACAACAGATCCATTGTCAAGTCCTACAAAGACATGGCCCATACTCTCCTCTTCATTATCAGTCTGAAGGAGATGTATCAAACATAGGATTTAATTGTAAAATACATATGTCAAAGCATTAATGAATGTATTAAACAATATTCATGTTAAAATAGAACTGAACAACCATGATACCAGCAATATTATGGAATGACAGATGAAGACAGCCATGTGTCACAAATGCTGAATATGAAAGTTTATGAGCTTGCAGGTATATGATGATTTATTTCTGTAAGAATTAATAATGAAATAGTCATATTACATACCATTTTATGAAAGATCATTGATGTTGGTATAGCAGTAAGTGAGAATTGTTCCTGACACTTTGGAACACCGATGCTTCCACAACCAAACAGTTCTATCGCACTCGCCTGAAACACACAGGTGCTGGTCAAACACATAGAAGTGTGAAAAGTAAACAAAGAGGTGTTTTTTCATTAAAATGGTTGATATCATCATGGTTACAGTGTTCTCTCTTTCCTCAGAAAAAACACTATGGCAGATGTTCCTTACAATATGATATTACTGAAGTCAAATGTTGAACTGAACTGGCTTGCAACTGATGTATATGGTGAAGTTACAGGTCTGTTATTCTAATTATCTCAGATGAACAGTCTGCTGAACTGAACATAGCTCACATTTGACACTGAGTTTCTGTTCTCATTACATGCTGACTATTGAATAAGTTCATGTTCACATACTCTAGTTCTAATCTCAAGTACTTTAAGCTTCCTAGTAACGAAAAGATGGGTCAGCATTTGTGGATGGTAAATGTCTCACTGTACTGTAGTTCAATAACTGCTAAACCACTAGCTGCCATATGATGCTAATAAAGAAAACAAAGTCACACAGGCAAACCTACTCTGTATATGACCTTCAAAGCAACCATTACATGCAGAATAATCTTGAAGGAGGTCACAGAGACTACTATTTACTTACCAAGTTCATGACTACTAAGTTGCAATTTTTGTCCATACATATAAGTGATCTAATTGAAACAAAACCTGAAAAAGTTATGCCCATAAAACAAACAGACATCTATATTTCATCCAAGTGGTGTGTGATGGGTGCTACCAGTAGGGTAAGGTATTTGTTAACATCTGGTATCATTGCAACAATCCATTCATATAATTAGCAGCTGAATCTTTTAGGCAGACTACTGAGACTGGTTCATCTCTTGTGTAGATGTTATATGTTTACCTCTGTTCCAACAAACATTGATCGCCCAGCTTTGATCATGCAACGGACATCAGCCCCTGGGCACTCCTTGCGGGCCACATGGAAGCTGGACGTGTCAAGGTTGAAGATAGAGTAGCACCGAACTTGTTCCTCATCTGCCGCCTCCCATATCCACAGTTTGGCCTTAGTGTCAGCAGAGCGGGTCTGTACATCACACATCACACCATTATTGAAAACCATCATAACAGGGCCAAGCAGTCTTTCTGGTAAGAACTATCAGCATGTTATGTTACCATTCTGTTAACACCATGC